>NW_012108696.1:3084152-3092953 GCF_000951045.1 Mandrillus leucophaeus
TCTCAAAAAATATATATATATATATAAAAAATATAAAAAGCCAGGTCAGGCACAGAGGCTCATGCCTGTAATCCCAGCACTTTGGGAGGCCAAGGCGCTTCAGCCCATCAATTTTCTTTTTTTTCGGAGACAAGGTCTGAATCTGTTGCCCAGGCTGGAGTGCAGTGGTGCAATCAGTTTCCGTAGCTGTATGACGGGGACGCTGATAATCGCATTCACCTCATCAGGGTGTGCTGGCTGATCTGAACGTATAGTGGCATTTACTAAAAAACAGCATGAAGCTGGATGCCATGGCTGGCTCACACCTGTAATTCTAGCACTTTGGGAGGCCAAGGCAGGTGGATTGCTCGAGCTCAGGAGTTCAAGACCAGCGTGGGCAACACAGTGAAACCGCATCTCTACAAAAAATTTTAAAAATTAGCCGGGCATGATAGACCACGCCTGTAGTCCCAGCTACTTGGGAGGCTGAGGTGGGAGGATCGCTTCAGCCTGAGAAGTGGAGGTCGCAGAGATCCTGCCACTGCCCTCCAGCCTGGGTGGCAGAGTGAGACCCCATGTCAAAAAGAAGAAACAACAATAAAAAAAAGCAGCACGAAAATAAGAAAAAGCACAAATGAATGAGTCAGGGGTGTATGTCTCCAGTTTGTTCACCAGCAGTAACACTTATGCTTGTGGTAACACAGGATTGCTGGCCTGCTATGTGCCCAGCTACGTGCCCAGCTATGCGCCCAGCAGCAGGCAGGGGCTTATGACATGTCCACGTCACAAGAATGCTGGATGTGCATAATGATATGAGCCCTGTGACGGTGGGTAAGGGAGGCTGAGCCACTAGCCCGAGGTTGTGCAGCAGGTTGGTGGCAGAGCCAGGATTCAAACCCAGCCTGACTATAGAACCCAGTCTCTTTCCCTACTCCCCTGATCCCCTATGTCCTCATGGGCCTGAGTGATGCCTTCTCCAGGTCCTTCATGGTGGGGTGAGTCTTGGCATTGGGCCCCAAATGGACGCTCATCCTCTTCACATTATAGCCAGAAATGCTGCCTTGCCCATCTCTAAACTATACCAACCTCTTTCATCTCCAGGCCTTCCCGGATGCTGTCATCCTGACGAGGAATAGCTTTTCTACTGGCGAATTCCTATACACTCACAAAACCCCAGTCCCAATGCCCTTTCTCCTAAGAAGCCTCCCCTGGCTCCGCCTGAGACAGTTTGTCCGTGTGTGTGTCTGCCACCAGGTGTAGCTACTGCCCACAGCAAGGAAAGGTAACTCTGTGGCTCACTAAGGAGTGACCTCAAATAAGTCCTCGCCTCTTTTCAGCCTTGTTTTCCTTCATCGGAAAACACGGAGGGTAACAGAACTGGCACACTGGGTTTTGTCAGGCTCAAGGGAGAGGAAGCAGGTAAAATCTGTGCTTAGCATGGAGCCTGGTGCTGAGTTGATGCTGGGGAAACAGACACCACCACCATCGTTACTGTTATTTATGAATACCAGCATTGTTATTTATCTCTGAATCTCTCAGGACTCAGCACATAGCCCTCAGCGTTCAGCCTCATTTGGGGAGCATAAAAGTTCCACTTGGCGACCGGGCGCAGTGGCTCACACCTGTAATCCCAGCACTTTGGGAGGCTGAGGCAGGTGGATCACGAGGTCAGGAGATCGAGACCATCCTGGCTAACACGGTGAAACCCCATCTCTACTAAAAATACAAAAAAATTAGCCGGGCGTGGTGACGGGCGCCTGTAGTCCCAGCTACTTGGGGGGCTGAGGCAGGAGAATGGTGTGAACCCGGGAGGCGGAGCTTGTAGTGAGCTGAGATCCAGCCACTGCACTCCAGCCTGGGCGACAGAGCAAGAACCCGTCTCAAAAACAAAAAAAAGTTCCATTTGGCAAAATGGAGGGCCCCCGGAAGGAGGTGGGGAGCATGCTTACACACACACAGCCATAAATGCACACAGGTAAACAAACACGCGGACACCTGCACACTCCGTGCCAGCTTCTTACCTTCTGCTGCGCAGCCTCCAACAAGCAGGACCACAAGGAGGCCCATGGGACCAACCACGGATACCATGCCAGGGCCCCAGGTGGGCGCCATGCTTGGCAGCGACCTCTGATCTCCGCCCTGGAGGGGGATGGCCCCCCGGTCCCTCACAGAGAGGCCTCGAGCCGAGCGTCAGATGGGGCAGCGTCTGCAGAGGCAATGGAGGGCTGTGAGAGGCGAGTGGGGAAATCCAGGAGACCTTCATGGAGGAGGTAGTGGGAGGGTCACATGGAGCAGGGGAGGGTCCTGTGGGGGCTGGTCATGGGAAAATGGGGAAGGATCACGGGGTGATGGGATGGAATGAAAGTGCTGGGCCCCTGCTATTGAATTAATGTGTCCCCCCGCCAAAAAGAAAATCGTATGTTGAAACCTAGTCCCCACTCGGATGGTAATAGGAGGTGGAGTCTTTGGTAAGTGACTAAGTCATGAGAGCAGAGACCTCATGAATGGGATTAGTATCATAAAAGCTCTCCCAGAAAGCTCCCTTGCCCTTTCTGCCACATGAGGACACAGGGAGAAGATGCTTTCCATGAACCAAAAGACAGCCCTCACCAGACACCAAATCTGTGTTGCCTTGATCTTCGGCTTCCCAGCCTCTAGAACTGTGAGGTACGAATTTCTGTCATTTACAAGCCACTTGGTCTGTGGTATTTGGCTATAGCAGCCCAAATGGACTAAGGCAGCCTCCAACCACCAGCGAAACCCCAACCCCAGCATGAGTCCCCAGCCGGGCTGGGACCGTGACTCAGACCAAGCCCCACACCAGGACTGAGGACCTCTGGGGGTGCTGAGCCCCGATTTTCTCCAACTCACAGGCTGCTTCTCAGGAAGGAGGGGACTCCAGACTACGCTGCTGTCTGGCTCTAAAACCTGGTCCCCCAAGTCACGAGACAAATCTCTCCCCACACCTGCCTGTCCCTGTCCTGCTCTAAGACCTCCCATGGCTCCCAGAGCCCCCAGGAGAAGCCACTCCTGCTGACTTCACTGTTTCCCCTCGCTTGGAGGTACAGCCAGGCCGGCCAAGCTCAGTCCCACCTCCAAGCCTTTGCTTCTGCTGTGCCCTCTGCCTGGAATGCTGTCCCCCACCACATGACAGGTCTCAGCTCAGCTGTCACTTCCTCAGGAAGCCCTTCTCTGCCCCTCAAAGGTCAACTCCCCCTACATTCTACATCCCGGAGCGTCAGATATGACTAAGGTTATCCTCCATGGTATTCACCCTGGTTCCCAAATTAAATGAAAAGATGTTCATCATTCAGCACGTTTCTCCTACAAGAACCTCAACTCCTCCCGGGCAGAAGGGTCCCTCATCACACACCTTGAACCCTGGAATGGCCCCCTCCCCATCTCCCCAGTCTCTACTCTGTCCGGAGCCAGGTCAGAGGGCCAGGGAGGGGCAGGGAGAGGCCCAAGGATAAGATCTTTGTTACCCAGTCATGCCGGCACCCAAGCCAGCCCATGCCCTGGGCGGGTCCAGGCTGTGGCCACAGGAACTGGTGGTGCATAATAACGGGGCAGCCCCTGTGATTCTGACTCCCAAAATACCCAGCTGCGGTCACCTCGCCCAGCCCTGGGGCGGTCCCAGGGGAAGGATGGGCGGGTAGTGGCCAGGTCACAGCCTAGGGCGAGGAACGGGATTGGGGGGGCCTCGGTGTACATAGTGAGGCCACAGGCACTTAGTCAGACCGGGCACAGAGAATGATGCCTGCTAAATCAGGCCACAGACATACACAGATATACACAGTCAAATCACCAATACACACCGACACACAGTCAGACTGCAAGCAGTTCTGTATCTGCAAGAGACACAGAAATAAACGTATTCACACAGTCAGGCAGCAGAGATGGGCACATGCACAATCAGGCAAATAAAACTTGCACATAGTCAGACCACAAACACAGACAGGCCCAAAATCAGACCACAGACATACACCAAGCCAGAAAAGATACAGACACAGGGTCACGGTGGGGCAGGCAGTACACGTACACAGTTAGGTTACAGGGAACTGCAAACATGCAATTAGATCAGAGATACCTACAGGTGCACAAGCAGGTCAACGTCACACACAGACACAGGTGCCGGCACACTGTCAGACTATAGATAGGCCACTCAGTCAGCAGACCACAGGTGCATGCACCAGCCAGCCAAATAGAGACGCGCAAAGTCAGATTCCCTTCCTACACACATCTGTGCACACAGCCAGGCTACACAGACACGTACACGCATAGTCACACTCTAGGTACACCTTGCACACAACCAGTTGGGGACTGGGAAGATGAAGGAAATGAGGCCCAGAGCACAGTCCCTTACTCTGAGTCCCCGCCCTGGCCCTTTAAGAGCAAAAGTCACCAACAAGGAAGGCGGTGGCCCCAGATGGAGAAAACAGCCTGTGGCCAGCTGGGGCTAGGGTGACCACAGTGGCTGGCCCTGCCCAGAAATGCACATCTGCTTGGCCACACTGGTGGGGCGAGGTCAGTCCCAGACCACTTTGAGCAGCTGGGCAGGCCTGCAGAGAGCCTCTGGGGAAACTGAGGCAGCACAGCAAACCTGAAGCTCAGAGAGCATGGGTAGGAGTCACTTGCACAGAGAGCCTAGGTGGGGCACACGTATGGAGGGGCCCAGCCACAGCTGGCTCTCCCACATCCCACGGGGACCTCAGGGCAGCCGCCTTCTAAACCAGGCAGCCCTAATTACACCCTGGCTCCCACGGCAGAGGCCATGTTGGGCCCATACCTCCCTGATGTCTGGGCAGGACAAGGCTGAGCCAGGCACAGGCAGGCAGGGCCTGGCCATGGACTCCCCTTAGATCCGCCACTCCAGCCTGTCAGGGGCGGGGACGAGGGGCTATAGCAACAGCGGCATTTGAGGCACGGGTGATGCCTCAGGATCAGGGTGGTGGGAGGGGCCCAGGGAGTGGGGTTCAGACACTACCGCTGCAAAAGACAAAACATTCCAGGGTCCCTTAGGTGCCAATCCTCCCTAGGGGAACCTCTCATGATGGAGATAGGACCCCGCACACCCACGACCCTCCTACTGACTCCTGCTTCCATGAAAACCCCAGGTGTGGGGTCCTCTGCGAGGACTTGGGAGAAAAGATCCCGAAGTCCCATCAGCTCTGCCTTCAGAATCTGTCCCCAAACTGCCCACTTCTTACTCATTCTTCTGCCTCCACTTCTTCCAGCCCCACTGTCACCGGCCTGGATGGACATCGTCACCTCCAGCCGGGTCTCCCAGCTCCCGCCCTCGCCCTCGGTCTGTTCCACCCACAGAAAGCAGAAAGCATCTGCCAGCACCTGAGTCAGGGCCCGTCCTTCCTCTGCCCACAGCCCTCCACGGCTTCCACTTGCCTCGGGGTCAAAGCCCAAGTCCTTCCTGAGGCCCACCAGGTCCTGCACGACCTGCCCCATCCCCTCCCTGCTCTCCCCTCCTCCTTCTCTCCCCTTCCTCCTTCTGCTCCAGCCGCATGGCCTCCTTGCTGTTCCTCCAACACCCCAAGTGTAGTCCAGTCCTACCCCCGGGCCTTTGCATGGGCCATTCCTGGATTTAATATTGGGTGAGGACCAAAAGGTGAATGGGAATTAGGGGCAAGGGTGTCTGTGCACTAGGAACAGCATGAGGAAGGGCAAGGGGGCAGCACCGAGAGGTCCTAGGAGGGAGAGGGGGAGAGATGAGGACAGAGAGGTGCACACAGACCAGACCCACAGGACAGCCAGGAGCCCTACGTGGCCCTGGGCAGGGAGGGACACAGTCAGGTTGGTGCCAGGTCAACCCTCCACCATGCCCTCTTGCAACAAGGCAGCCTGGGCCACCAGCCTTGCCACTGCCAAGAAAGGGAAACTAAGTCAGGTGCAGTCATCTGCAAGCTCCCAGGAAATGACACGGCTGTCAGGAAAAGCATGGCAGCCCATGGTGGCCAGTGAGGCTGCGCCAGGGCTAGGGAGAAGGGAAAGGAGGGACTGCTGGACCTTGAACCCACGTGGGGCTCAGGGAGGGTCTCTGCCCACCCCGCCTGGCTTTCGGGGGCTAGGCTGCCCACCACTAGCTCGTGGTAGCTGGTCGGAGGCAGGCGCTTGCCTTTTACAGATGAGGAAACTGAGGCTCATGGAAGAACAGGGACTCAGCCAAGGCCCCCAGCTGGGGTGGGACTCGGGTCTAGAGCCCATGTTTAATCTTGTGACTGCGTCTTTCCCTAGCCACTGCGGGATCTCTGGACAACTCTCTCTGGGCCTGGTAGAGCCTGCTGGCCGCCTCTGGGGATTCCCCCGCCGTGCTAATGGGGGGCGAGTGGGCACCCATTCCAACCAGGCGCCAGGGCATGGGTCACGCGATCTGGGAGCCGGCTTTGCGTGCCCACGCGGTCCAGGGAGCATAAAGGGGTGATTATGACCCAGGCCGGGCAGCAAACAGGCTCTGTCACCCGCACGAGGCGGGGGCTCCTCGGGCCGGAGGAGGCTCTGGCTGGAGAGTCTACCCTGTCCTGTCCTGGGGCGGGAGTCTGGGGGCCTAATTCTAACCCTCAGGGGCCATCCCATGACCCCAGGGCAGGAGAAGCCGAGGCTGGTGACGCCAGCAGTGGGACTCAGGGAAAAGACCCTAAGCCTGCACATCTCCACCTTCACATCCACCGCCCACCCACATCTCTCCCATGCCACCGCCTGGAATGTCATTTCCAGGACTGGACCCTGGCCTCCAGCCTCCCTGGACCTGGGTCACTCCCACGTCCACTCAAGCAGGGACAGGCAGCGAGGGCCCCCTTGGGCGGCAAGCCCAGGCTCTGTGGCCACTGGTGGGCTCAAGTCAGCTCTGGCCAAGCCACTGTCCCTCCCAGGGCACCATTATCTCCCTATCAGGAAACGGGCTCAGGGAGGGGCTGGGTGGGACTGGCCCTTCCTGGAACTGAAGACGGAAGACCTGGCTTTAATTGACTATTGATTGTATTGGGAAGATGTGACAGCTCAGGGCACTGTCCCCAGGGGTCCTGGTGGCCAGGAGTGGAAGGGTGGGGCAGACAGAGAACCAGGCCCAGCCCTGGAGAGGGAAATCATTAAAGTCCACTGGGTGCCCCTGGGGTGCTGAGCCCCATTAGATGTTCTGTGTTTCCTGCTGTTTAACGGATTAGGAAACCGAGGCTCACTAAGAGTCCTGCATGGAGAAGGGGGCTGGGCTGGGTTAGGATTTGAGGCCAGAGCCCGGTTCTCAATCGAGCTCAGGGTCCACGTCCCCTAGGCGCCCAGGCTGCCAAAATCGCCCCAACAGTGTGTCCCCCATGCTGGTTTCATGGAACAACTTGAGACGCCAAGATCTGGGGGCACCCCTGCTTCTGCTCACACACCCATGGTGGCTCCCAGCTCCCGTGTTCGGTGTGCTGGGCCCTTCTGGATGTGACTGCATCCATCTCTTCCCTACCCCCTCTTCCCAAAAGGTCCTGCGGTTCTCAGAATACACTGCCTCAGGCCTCTGAGCCTCTTCCCATGCAGGTCCCTCACCTGGCACACCCTTCCCCAGCTGGCCCACGGTCACAGTCAGCTCATCCTGTAAGCTGCAACCACGAGATGCCTCCACTCCAAGCTAAGCCCCATTCTCCTCTGCTCTAAAGCCCCCATGGCTCCCATCAACGCGCATTAAAACTCAGACTGCTACCTCAGCCTCCAGAGCTGCCAGCCCGGCCTCTACTGACCCCGTCACGCCACAACCCCCCATGCCAGGCTTCCCATGCCACCTTGATCCCCCCACTTGTGGCCCCTGGCTCCCATAGGGGTATTGACACGCACTGTTCCTTCCACCCAGCACACCCTTCCATATCCCCATCAAATCTCAGCCCTCACACTCATCCTCAGGTCTCAGCTGAGCTGTCGCCTCCTTCAGGAAGCCCTCCTGGACGCCCCAGGTTGGATCAAGACCCATTCTGCGCTACCCCATCACAGCTGTGCTCCCACTGTGGGTCTGTCAACCCTCTGGATGGAAGCCCTCTTCCCACCCCAGGAACGTGGCAAAGCCGCTGTGTGCACTGGATGCCTGCTGCATACCCAGCTCCACCTGGCACTTTATCCACATCATCCCTGGGGTCACCTGGGTTTCAGAGGTGGAAACTGAGACCACAGACAGAGACCACCCCAGGCAATGGAGGCCAAGACGGGGACAGCCTCACATCCACCCTATGGGGTCTGGCTGAGATTTAAAGGGTGAGGGTGAGGCTCTGGAAGGAGCAGACAGGGCTTGGGGTTGACGCCAGCCTGGGGTCTGCCAGAAGCCCCTTGGGGAGGGTCACCAAACTCCATCAGCTCAGGACTCGGGGACCGGAACGGCTTAGAGCCCAGTGACGGGAATGGGTAACGGAAAGGTACGAGCTGCCCTGACCGTCCCAGAAGACACCACCACAGGCCCCTCCCTGAGGCCAAGCCCCCCAGTTTCTTAAAGCCCCCCAACAAAGCACAGAGGCAACGTGGGGTCTCCAGGCCCAAGGGGAGCTGAAACAAATGGATGGAAGTAAACTTTTGCGATTTTCGGGGTTGGCTAAGAGCAGGAATTCCTGCCATGCACCCCCCACCGCTACCTGCCCCCTCTGCGGTCCTGTTGCCTCCTCTGCCTTCTGCGAAGTCCCCAATCAGAGCTCCCCCGGGCTGGCAGCGAAGGCTGCCCTGCGCCTGGCTCCGCCCCCGGGAGGTGGGGGAGGAGAAGGGGTGGGGGGAGGAGGTCGGGCTGGGGGCCAGGCGGGGGAGGGGACCCTGCGGAGCATAACGGTCTGGAGTTTTCCAAAGTGCAAGCG
>NW_012108696.1:3093563-3100414 GCF_000951045.1 Mandrillus leucophaeus
GGCCGGGGAGAGGGATTGGGGGGGCAGGGATGGGCCCCGGCCGGAAGTGGGGCGGGGGGACCAGAGGGGAGCCCCATCTGGAGGCGCAGAGAGCCTCCGCGGGGGTCCGTGCAGCATTGAGAGAAGGGGTGCCCCAGGGAGGGCATGACCCAAGACCCCTCCCTCCCGAAGCCTGGTCCCACTGGGAGCCTCTACCCTGCTCCCCGCTTCCACAGCTCTGATCGTGGCCATGGCAACGAATGAGGAGGCTGGATGCCGGACGGGGTGGCGGAGGGCTCCCCAAACACACCCAAATACAGGAGGTCGGAGAAGGGGCAGAGTTCCCCTCCCAGTCTGGGTGGGACCTGAGGCCCAGCAGTTGGGGGGGAGGCGTCCCCTCTTTCCCCTCCTAGACCAGAGGGTGGGGGAGGGGCTCAGGCGCAGAGGCTTCCCTCCCGCTGGGGTCCAGGGGAATGAATGGGGGAACACCGTGGCAGAGGCCCCCACCCTCGCCACAAGCCTAAGGAGGGGGCGGAGAGCGCGGGGCCAGATTGGAAACAGATGGGGCCGCCGTGCCAGGCCCGCGACACTGGAGCAGAGGGAGAGGAGGGAGAGGGAGGGGCAGACCTGTCCGGGCGCCCAATCCGAGCCCGCGCTGCGCCCAGGGTGCGGGTTTGAAAACTCCACTGGAGAGGCCCGGAATGCAGAAGGCCAGCGGGACCTAAGGGTCTCGAGCACGGGGCAGGGGCCGGGATGGAGACCCAAGGGCTCCCGCGTCTGCTCCCATCCCTGGTAAAACGCCTCTCTTCCCAGCATCCGCGCTGAGGACGAAGCCCGAACGCCAACGCCAACGGGATGTCCTGAGCTCTCAGCTATCATCAGCTGTGCTTCCTCAGGCCACTGGCCACCGCTCTAGGAGGCAGGCCCATCATCACCCCCATTCTGCAAAGAACGGAGCCAAGAAGGAGAGAAACGGCTGCCCACAGCCAGGAAGAGCAGGGATCGGAACCAGGGTTTGGGTCCAGAGGCGGAGCTCTCACCACAGTGCTGCTGGAGGCCTGGGGCCCCGGAACTGAGGGTACATCACGAATAATTTCAAGTCCCTTGGGTTAATCTAGGGACAGGGCCATCCTGGAGACAGACGGCCCCACTCTCTAGAAGCCATTACTCAGTGGGGCAAAGGATGTGGGCTTTGATGGGAGACACACGGGCGGCTGTGAGAGCCCAGCAGAGACCACTCCGCTCCCGTCCATGCCCTCCCACTGCGACCCCAGTGGGTGGCTCCCACCTCCCTCAAACATCGAATAAATGCCTCCCTCACTGGGGGATCCCACACTGCCCCTTTCCCTTACCACGCATCATCCCCCCTCTGCAAAATGGAGCATGGAATCCCCCCACCCCACCTCCAGCACTAGGTGGCCTAGTCCACAAAGCACCATGCACACAGTAGGTGGTCTGTGAGTGTCTGCACACAGGCTCCCTGCCTGCCCCTTTGACACAAAGCACACAGTAGGAAATAAACACAGGATGCCTTGATGCTTCCCATCCCACGCAGCGCCACCCTCAGCGAGGTACACAGTAGGTGCTTCATGGAGGCGGCGGCCTGGTGCCCCAGTACCACTAGAGGCACACAGGAGGTGCCCTGTGTCAATGAAGGCATAGGAGCAACCAGCATGACCTCCCCAACTCGGCTGGGCACACAGTGGGCCCTCAGGAGCAGAGTAGGCACCTTGTTTGCATCTGCGGCAAGGTAGGGGGCTCATACAGACTCGAGCTTGAATCCAGGGATGCCCCGTGTGTCAAGAAAGGACCCGTACCTCTCAGGCTGACGGTTTCCCCATCTGCCACATAAGTCAAGCACCGAACAGGCATTCAATGAATCCACACTGTCAGGAGGCTCGGGGCTGTATGACCTGCGGCAGACGGGCCTGGCTCCTGCCAGCCCCTTCCCAGCCAGTCCTGCCCTCTCTGGGCCTCTTGCCCATGTCTCTGTGGAGACAGACTCTTGCTCCTATTCCACAGTGGTGACCACAGTTGGCAGGGGACATAGCTGCCCCCCAGGGGCTGGGGAAGTTGGGCCAGGTGCCCTCCCCCTTGGCTGGGTGGCCCCATCAGCACAGAGCCCTAAGTGCGCCTAGTCCCGGGTCTGCCTCTCCCAGCAGACTGTGACCTCGGTGGACAGAGCAGGGTTTGTCTCGGTCACCCAGTGTCCCCAGCACCTAGCACAGGTCCACGGTACAAAGGAGGTTCTCAGCAAACATTTGCACAATCAGGCCCAGCCTCACCCAGGGGAGCCCCTCCAACCTTATTCTCCTCCAAAAGCCACACCGTGTGCCCTTGTCATAAAGCAGGCATCTTCGCCCACCCTTTTTTCAAGACAGGGTCTCACTCTGTTGCTCAGGCTGGAGTGCGGTGGCACCATCATGGCTCACTGTAGCCTCAACCTCCTGGGCTCAAGTGATCCTCCCACCTCAACCTCCTGAGTAGCTTGGACTACAGGCACGCGCCACCATGTCTGGCTAATTTTTGGATTTTTTTTTGTAGACATGGGACCTCCCCAAGTTGCCCAGACTGGTCTCGAACTCCTAGACTCAAGTGTTCCTCCTGCCTCAGCCTACCAAAGTGCTGGGATTACAGACATGAGCCTGTAATAAAGTTAAGCCCAGCCTACCCTTTTCTAAACAAACATTTCCAAGCACCTATGCCAGGCACAATTCTAGACACACAGTGACCAAGACTGACAAAGATGCCTGCCCTCAGGGTGCAGACGCTCTGCTGAGGGTGACACATGAGAAACAACGGAAATAAAATCCACTGCAGATCAGATGGTGGTAAGGGCTCTGAAGATGATTGGGTTGGGAGTTGTAGGATGAGGCGGGAGGATCGCCTAAGGTCAGGAGTTTGAGACCAGCCTGGGCAATACAGCCCATCATCTCTACAAAAACTTTAAAAAATTAGCTGGGGCCGGGCAAGGTGGCTCAAGCCTGTAATCCCAGCACTTTGGGAGGCTGAGATGGGCGGATCACGAGGTCAGGAGATCGAGACCATCCTGGCTAACATGGTGAAACCCCGTCCCTACTAAAAATTACAAAAAAAACTAGCTAGATGAGGTGGCAGGCACCTGTAGCCCCAGCTGCTCGGGAGGCTGAGGCAGGAGAATGGCATGAACCCAGGAGACGGAGCTTGCAGTGAGTGGAGATCCGGCCACTGCACTCCAGCCTGGGCAACAGAGCTAGACTCCGTCTCAAAAAAAAAAAAAAAAAAATAGCTGGGCCTGGTGGTGCATGCCCGTGGTCTCAGCTACTTGGGAGGCTGAGGCGGGAGCATCGCTTGAGGCCAGGAAGTTGAGGCTACAGTGAGCCATGATGGTGCCACTGCACTCCAGCCTGGGTGACAGAGCAAGACTCTGTCTCTAAAAACATGTAAAATAAAATAAATACAGGATAGGAGAGGGAGAGGTGACACACGAATAAAGTCCAGAAGGAGGTGGGAGAAAATGAAAGAGGATTCCAGACAGAGAGCTCAGCCCATGCAAAGGCCCTGGGGCAGCACCACACTTGGTGTGTTGGAAGAATGGCAAAGAGACCCGTGTGGCTGGAGCAGAGTGAGGAGGGGGAGACAAACAGGAAGGGAGGGGAGGGAGGGAATGGGACAGGATGCGCAGGACCTCAGAGGCCTCCGGGAGGAATTGGGCTTTGACCCTGAGGAAGGTGGGAGCCATGGAAGGCTGTGGGTAGAGGAAGGATGGGCCCTGACTTAGGTACTCACAGACATCCTCAGTTGCTGCGGGGAGGGCAGACTGTGGGGGATGACTAGGCTGGGGTCAAGGTAGGCAATGATGGGGCTGGAGTGGGTAGAGGATGGGAGAGAAGGGCACATTCTAGGCAGACCCAATGGAATTTTCTAAATGACTCGTTCGGGGATGTACAGAAAAGAGGGGACTCAAGGATGACTTTCGGGTTTTTGGCCTGAGCACCCTAAAGGTTAAGGGTGGCCACCTCCAGGAAGCCCTCTCTGATTGCCCCGCCTACCCTGTGCCCTTGAGGGCTGACCCCTGCAGCCCCCTCCAAAAACATTCCATTGATATGTCCTCTGTATACACCCAGGAGGCGGCTGCCCTTGGGGAGGAACACGGGGCTGGATCACGTCAGCTCCCACAGCTGGGACGTTGGGGGGTAATTTTTTTCAAAATAACTTTTCTTCTAATTATAAAATAGGCGCGTGCAGCAGAAAATTAGGTAAAATCAGCATAAAGAAGAAAATAAAAGTTACCCACAATCCATCCCTCGCCTAGAGAGAAACTGTTTCATGAGGCCGTTCTCATTCATTCTTTCCCTGTACATGTATTGAGCACCTACTGTGTGCTGTGCTGAGGACACAGTGGTGAGCACGATGGAACCAGTGCTCCTGCCCTTGTGGGGGGGACACAGATAAGTTGGGGGGATGGACACCCACAGAGAAAAACAAACACTGTCAATAATGCAAGGCCTGGCAGTGCTAAGAGATGCCAATAACAAATAAACCACACTGTAAGGCTCCAAAAACTGGGGGATCCCTGAGGGAACCTCTTAGAATTGGTGACAATTGCATTTAGACCTGGAGGAAGAGAGCAAATCAGACATACAAACACCTATGGGAACAGAGTTCCAGACAGGAGGAACAGCAAATACAGTGGCCCTGAGGCTAACCATTTCCTTCCAGTCTTTTTTTTTTTTTTTTAGAGTCCTATTCTGTCGCCCAGGCTGGAGTGCAGTGGCACGATCTCAGCTCACTGCAACCTCTGCCTCCCAGGTTCACGCAATTCTCCTGCCTCAGCCTCCTGAGTAGCTGGGATTACAGGTGCACACCACCATGCCCAGCTAATTTTTTGTGTATTTTTAGTAGAGACAGGGTTTCACTATATTGGCCAGACTGGTCTCGAACTCCTGACCTCATGATCTGCCAGCCTTGGCCTCCCAAAGTGTTGGGATTACAGCCGTGAGCCACCATGCCCGGCCTCCTTCTAGTCTTTCTTCTATGCATACAAATGGATGCTTTTCTTTCGTTCAATGGGGATCACCATCAGGAGACCACGTTCCAGTGTCCAGCTCACAGAATTTAATCAATTCCCACTTATCCCATTATGTCCCTTATAAACAACACTGTGAGGGACATCCTTAGACACAGCTGTGTCCCTTCATCTCCTGAAGAAACTTCCAAAGCAGGGGTAACTTTGTTCTCAAGCCTTTTAAACCTTTCCTGATGGGGGCCCCTTAGATAAAACCATACCCTTGGCACACCGGGGCAGGACCCCCTCCCCCAGCCTGTCTGTCCCACCTCCTTCATATTTGGCACCAAAAGCCCCGGACATTTCATTTAGGTACAAACTCTGTACTCTTGGCTGCGAGAGCCAGAGAGAAACTGGTCGGGCAGCTTCCTTTCGGTTTCCCTGCCCTGGTCTTGCCCATGCCCAAGGCTCCCGCCTCCTACCTAGCACAGCATTTGTGACCCGGGGCACGGGCGGGTGCCAACCAGCCAGAAGCCTGCCTCACCCACGTTCACATCACAGCCCTGGCGCCGGGTCTACCCGCCAGCCACACCGCAGCGGGCATGATGCCCACCACAGGCACACCCCAGCTCCATGTCTGCCCTTTTTACCTGTCCGCCCCCGCAGGCCAGGCTACCTTCCCCTTCCTGGAAAATTTGAGACACCTTCAGGCGTGGCTGGATCCAGCAAAGCCATTCCTCCCATGTCTTCCCCAACTCTGCTGACGGCAGCTCCATCCTTCCAGGGGCTCAGGCTAGAACCTGAAAGCTGGCCCTCAATGCTCTTCCTCCCTCACCCCATATGCTATTTGTTTGGAAATACTCTCACGTTTCTCTCCTAAATTTCTACTCACTTTGTCCATCTTTCTCCATATTCCCTTCCCAGCCCATCCAGCTGGATTATTGCCTGCTTGGACCAGCACAGTCACCTCTGCCCTGGTCGCCAGCCTCCCACCCTCGCCCTCCACAGTCTGTCCTCCCCACAGCACCCACTACATGGTGCCGGTGAGCACCTGAGTCAGGTCCCGTCCCTTCTCTGCCCACAGCCCTCCATGGCTCCCACCTCCCTCAGGGGCAAAGCCCAAGTCTTCCTGGTGGCCCACAAGGGCCTGTACAACCTGCCCATCCCCTCCCTGCCTTCTATTCCTCCCTCTCTCCCCCTCACTTACTCTGCTCCAGCTACATGTGCCTCCTCGCTGTTCCTCCAGCATTGCAAGTGCGGTCCTGCCCCAGGGCCTTTGCACGGGCTATGCCTCTGCCTGGAACACTGTTCCTCTACATTTTCATGTCACTTTCCTTCTCACCCTTCCATTCTCCCTCAAGGATCACCTCCTCAGAAGCGCCCTGGCTGACCACCTCACTCAAGCAGCACCCATCACCCTTTATCTTACCGTCACCTGAAATTCTCTCTCTTTACTCACTGGGTCTGAGTTATCAAATACAAGAATCACTAGTGACTGGGTGCGGTGGCTCATGCCTGTAATCCCAGCGCTTTAGGAGGCCAAAGTGGGTGAATTGCTTGATGTCAGGAGTTTGAGACCAGCCTGGGCAACATGGCAAAACCCCATCTCTACTAAAAACACAAAAATTAGCTGGGCGTGGTGGTGCACACCAGTAGTCTTAGCTACCTGGAAGGCTGAGGCACAAGAATTGCTAGAACCCAGGAGGTGGACATTGCAGTGAGCTGAGACCATGCCATAGCACTACAGCCTGGGCAACAGAGTGAGACACTGTTAAGAAAAAAACAGAGGCCGGGCGCGGTGGCTCAAGCCTGTAATCCCAGCACTTTGGGAGGCCGAGACGGGCGGATCACGAGGTCAGGAGATCGTAGACCATCCTGGCTAACA
>NW_012108696.1:3101609-3113155 GCF_000951045.1 Mandrillus leucophaeus
TTAGGATATCCAAACTCCACATTTCCAACATGGGGACACGGAAACCCAGAAAGCAAAAGCCACACTGCTGGGCTTTGAACCTGGCTCTCCCTGGCTGGCCAGCAAAGCATCCTCTGGGAGCTCCTGCTCTAGCCCCAAGGGTAGAAACTTGGAAAAGGCTTCCAGGCCATAGTTGGAGTCAGTTTCGCAGTGCCAACGTGCTGACTCAGCCGAAAGTGGGGGACGGGGGGAGGGACAGAATGGCTGGTCCCCTCGCCAGGTCCCATTGCCAGCCTGGGCCCCTGCCAGGCCCACCATCTCCCACCCTGAGCCAGCGTTGAGTGCATTAAAGTTGTTGCTGCTTTTTTTTTTTCTTTTTTTTAGACAGAATCCGCTCTGTCACCCAGGCTAGAGTACAGTGGTGTGATCTCAGCTCACTGCAACCTCTGGCTCCCTGGTTCAATTGATTCTCCTGCCTCAGCCTCCCGATTAGCTGGGATTATAGGTGCCCACCACCATGCTCAACTATTTTTTGTATTTTTAGTAGAGACAGGGATTCACCATATTAGTCAGGTTGGTCTTGAACTCCTGACCTCAGGTGATCTGCCTGTTTGAGCCTCCCAAAGTGCCGGGATTACATGTGTGAGCCACCATGCCTGGCCGCAAGTGCATTTAATGGATCTGGCCACATCCTCTCTGCAAGATGCCTGCGGGTCTCTTGTTCAAGCGCATCCTCCTGCTCTGCACCCACCAGTCCCCAGGGAGGGTGATCATGGTCTCCCCCCAATCCTCCCCTCCTTGCTCATGACTCTGCCATGTCCCAATACCCCCCACTGATTGATTGATGGATGGATGAATGGAGTCTCACTCTGTTGCTCAGGCTGGAGTGTAGTGGGGCAATCTCGGCTCACTGCAACCTCTGCTTCCTAGGTTCAAGCGGTTCTCCCACTTCAGCCTCCTGAGTAGCTGGGATTACAGGTACACACCACCACACCGACTAATTATTGTATTTTTAGTAGAGATGGGGTTTCACCATGTTGGACAGGCTGGTCTTGAACTCCTGACCTCAAGTGATCTGCCTTGACTTGGTCCCCCGAAATGCTAGGATTAGAGGTGTGAGTCACCACACTCGGCCCCCCATTTAATCATTCATGTAGGTTGGGCATGGCCAGCCTTGGGAGGCCAAGGTGGGAGGATTGCTTGAGCCAGAACTTTAAGATCAATCTAGGCAACAAAGTGAGACCCCCGTCTCTAAAAAAAATTAAAAATTAGCTGGGCATGGCGGTATGTGTCTGTACTGCCAACTACTTGGGAGGCTGAGGCAGGAGGATTGCTTGTGACCAGGAGTTTGAGGCTGCAGGTGAACTAAGATCCTGCCACTAAATACCAGCTTGGGCGACAGAGCGAGTCCCTGTTTAGAAACAACTTTCATGCCATTGCCTCCCGCCTTTTCCTTAAACCAATTTACTTTAGAAACTAATTTGACAGTATTGTGTATCTCTAAGGAAGACCCAGAAGATTCTGCCCTGCCTTGCAAGTCACCAGAAACATTGTTACAATGAAAATAGTACCCAGTTATCCCATAGCCATTGGATACTGTTGCGAACACCAGCAGCCGGATGGGATTTTGTTACAAAGAAATTGGCAGGTGTTAGTGTTTGAGCTCACCCTGAATCTCCCTGGGCTTTCCTCCCTGATGTTAGGAACTGAAAGGGAGTCATTGCTGGTGCGTGCAGCTCTAGGCTGCCGGATGCCTCCTCCAGAGGCCACCCCCAAACAGCCCCATCCTAGGGGTGCGTTCCTGACTTCAAAAACCACGGCTCACCGGAGGCAGGAAGCCCAGGTTCTCTTCCAGAGGGAGCTGTGTGGACCTGAACAAGTCCTTGCCACTCTCTAAGACTCAGTTTCCCCATCTAAGCACCAGGGAAAATGGGCTCTTGGGTGCCTGGGGCTGATTTTTGTGGGTTCAAAGTCTGTAAAGATCAAGGAAACCAAGGCGCAAACCAGGGAGGTCCCCAAGGCAGGGCTCGGTGTAGCTCCTAATTCCTCTGGGTCCCCTGCACAAGGATGGGATTTGGTTTTGGTGACAGCTGAAACTCCAGCACCTACTGTGTGCTAGGGCTGTCTTGAATGCTGGGGACACAGTAGAGATCAAGGCAGATAACCTCTCAGGGTTTCTGTTCCAGGGAGACAGCGACAGATGGGGACAGCCATGGAAAGACAGGGGCAGAGGACACAGCACGTGCAAAGGCCCCGAGGTGAGGAACACACGAAGTTCTGGATAAAGAGGGGGGGCTGGTGTGGAGAGAGGGCCGAGTGAGTGAGCAGGGGTGGGATTTGAGGAGTAACAGGAGTGCAGGTTGCAGTGGCTCACGCCTGTAATCCCAGCACTTTGGAAGACCAAGGCAGGTGGATCACTTGAGGTCAGTAGTTTGAGACCAGCCTGGCCAACATGGTGAAACCCCGTCTCTACTAAAAATACAAAAAATTAGTTGGGTGTGGTGGTGTGTGCCTGTAATCCCAGCTACTCAGGAGGCTGAGACAGGAGAATCGCTTGAACCGGGAAGACAGAGGTTGCTGTGAGCCAAAATCACACCACTGCACTCCAGTCTGGGTGACAGAGCAAGACTCTGTCTCAAAAAACAATAACAACAATAAAATAAACAGAAGTGCGGAGGCCATGGCCCTCCATGCCATGTCAGCATTTGAGGAATGAAAAACTGTTGGCCGGGCGCGGTGGCTCAAGCCTGTAATCCCAGCACTTTGGGAGGCCAAGACGGGCGGATCACGAGGTCAGGAGATCGAGACCATCCTGGCTAACACGGTGAAACCCCGTCTCTACTAAAAAATACAAAAAAAAAAAAAAAAAAAAAGAAAGAAAAACTGTCACACCTGGTAATGATTCGTCTCTCAGCACCCCTCCAGCATTTATAAGGCACCTACTGTATACCAGGCTCTGGGCTGGGTACTAAGGACACAAGACGACTGTGGGAGGCAGACAGGGGGCCCTGGAAGTTAAAGGTCAGGTCTTGGCCAGGCGTGGTGGCTCACGCCTGTAATCCCAACACATTGGGAGGCCAAGGCAGGCAGATCACAAGGTCAGGAGTTTGAGACCAGCATGGCCAACATGGTAAAACCCCCATCTCTACTAAAAATACAAAAAAAAAAAAACAACGCAGTGGGCTCATGCCTGTAATCCCAGCACTTTGGGAGGCTGAGGCGGGTGGATCACGAGGTTAGGAGATCGAGACCATCCTGGCTAACGTGGTGAAACCCCGTCTCTACTAAAAATACAAAAAATTAGCTGGGCGTGGTGGCGGGCGCCTGTAGTCCCAGCTACTCAGGAGGCTGAGGCAGGAGAATCGCTTGAACCCAGGAGGCGGAGATTGCAGTGAGCCGAGACTGCACCAAGATTGCAGTGAGCCGAGACTGTGCCAAGATTGCAGTGAGCCGGGACTGCGCCAAGATTGCAGTGAGCCGAGACTGCGCCACTGCCTTCCAGCCTGCGCAACAGAGCAAGACTCCGTCTCGGAAACAAACAACAACAAAAATGGTCAGGGCCATGGGCTGGGCGTGGTGACTCACTCCTGTAATCCCAGCACTTTGAGTGGGAGGTCGAGGCAGGCGGATCACTTGAGGTCAGGAGTTCAAGACCAGCCTGGCCAACATGGTGAAACTCCATCTCTACTAAAAATACAAAAAAAATTAGCCAGACACGGTGGCAGGTGCCTGTAATCCCAGCTACTTGGGAAGCTGAGGCAGGAGGATTGCTTGAATCTGGGAGGTAGAGGTTGCAGTGAGCCGAGATCACATTATTGTACTCTAGCCTGGGTGAAAAGAAAGAAACTCTGTCTCAAAAAAACAAAATAAAAATACAAAAATTAGCCAGGTGTGGTGGTGCATGCCTGTAGTCCCAGCTACTGGGGAGGCTAAGGCAAGAGAATCACTTGAACCCGGGAGGTAGAGGTTGCAGTGAGCTGAGATCGCACCACGGCACTCCAGTCTGGGTGACAGGGAGACTCTGTCTCTAAAAACAAAAAACAAAAAGAGATCAGGGCTATAATGGGGGATGTCACAAGGCTTTCAGGAAGAGGTGACATCTAAGATGAGAAGGATGGCAGAAATCGCGCTGGGCTGGGGCAGGGATGTTGGGGAGCAGGAAAGGTGTCCCAGGTATACGGAACAGCATAAGCCAAGGTCTGGAGGCAAGAGAGGTGCAGAAGAGGAAACCTCATTAGCCCTGAAAACAGAAAAGGAGAGGGTGGGGACCCTGGGCCAGGTCCCATCCCACATGAGAGGCAACTGAGGGACATGGGGGGCTGCTGGGGGGGGGGGTGGCAGAACTTCCCACGGCCCCCCAGAGCTCAGGTGAGGGCATGACCTCTCTAGGTGGCTCCCCAAGCTCTCAGGTACCAGGTAGGATAAGGTGGTCTCCCTGAACAGGTGTTGGGATCTAGACCCAACCCCATCTCCCCAAGACATAAAAACCCCTATCAAGCACTTAGCAGGGGCAAAGCACTCAGAACTGAGCTGGGCATACAGAAGGTGCTCAGTGAGCACACCAGCTATTATTCCGGGCTTTTCCCACCATCTAGGCACACTAAATCTCCTCAAAACTGCTATTATTTGCCGAGCATGGTGGCTCATGCCTGTGATTCCAGCATTTTGGGAGGCTGAGCAAAGAGAACCACTTGAGGCCAGGAGTTGAAGACCAACCTGGGCAACACAGCGAGACCCTATCTCTACAAAAAAAACCACAAAAATTAGCCAGGCAGGGTGGGGCATGCCTGTGGTTGTAGCTACTCTGGAGGCTGAAGCAGGAGGATGACCTGAGCCTTGGAAGTCGAGACTGCAGTAAGCTATGACAGCGCCACTGCACTCCAGCCTGGGTGACAGAGAGTGAGACCCTGTCTCAAAAAAAAAAAAAAAAAATCCTTGTGCCTAGAAGCTGGACACGGTGGCTCATGCCTCTAATCCTGGCACTTTCGGAGGCTGAAGTGGTAGGACAGCTTGAGCCCAGGAGTTTGAAGCTGCAATGGGCAATGATCTTGCCACTGCACTCCAGCCTGGGTGACAGAGTGAGATCCCATCTCTAATCAATCAATCAATCAATCAATCAGTCAATCTTTTTAAAGGCAAATTCCTCATGCCTGGAACAGAGAGAACCAGCAACACAGGAGGCACAGATACTTGAGGAAAGGAGGAAGGGACAGTCCCTCTGATGCTCTCCTAGAAGCAACTTCTGCCATTTGCATCTATCTTTATGTCTTTTCCTCAGGTAGTTATTGACCAAAGGTAACTCTAGCATACGAGGTCGTTTTTTTTTTTTTTTCTTTTTTTGAGATGGAGTCTCACTCTGTCACTCAGGCTGGAGTGCAGCGGCGTGTTCTCGGCTCACTACAGCCTCCACCTCCCGGGTTCCACCAGTTCTCCTGCCTCAGCCTCCCGAGTAGCTGGGATTACAGGTGTGCACCACCACGCCCGGCTGATTTTTGCACTTTTAGTAGAGACGGGGTTTCACCATGTTGGTCAGGCTGGTTTCGCACTCCTGATCTCAAATGATCCGCCCACCTCGGCCTCCCAAAGTGCTGGGATTACAGGCATGAGCTACCACGCCTGGCCCAGGGTGATTTTTTTTTTTTTTTGTATATGAAAATGATATCATCCTGTTTGTTTCATGGCGGTTCCTCACACGACTTGTAACTACTGAGCACACAGCCCAGGCCTCTTCTTGCCTGTGGTATGATCTTCCATGACAAGGCTGTGCCATATATCACCCAATTCCCTGTGGACACTTTGGTGGCCTCCATTTTTTCCCAACCTCACCCAATGCCACGGTGAATCTCCAGACCGATATCTCCCAGGTCCCCTTGGGGAAGGATTTTTGTCTCGCACTGGTGTCCAGAAAAGGGCAGCTGGGGTGGAAGGTCGGGTTACAGCTTGTTCTAAACAAGCAGGTTCCCCTCCTACACAGTCGGAAATGAGTAGGTCCTAACAGTCCCCAAGGAGACCATTGGCTATTATCTTCCGAAGTTAAGTTTATATATTCTCTTTAGGCCTGATAACACCACCTCTAGAAATCTACCTGGCAGATACTTTCCTGTGAAATGACATGTGGAGAAAGTCCTCACAGCAAAAGATTTGAAGCAACCGAAACATCTATCAATAGGAGACTGGCTAAGTAAATAACAATACAAGGGCCGGGCGCCGTGGCTCAAGCCTGTAATCCCAGCACTTCGGGAGGCTGAGGCGGGAAGATCATCTGAGGTCAAGAGTTCGAGACCAGCCTGGTCAACATGGCGAAACTCTGTCTCTACTAAAAATACAAAAAAATTAGCCCGGTGCGGTGGCCGGCACCTGTAATCCCAGCTACTCGGGATGCTGAGGCAGGAGAACTGCTTGAACCCAGGAGGCGGAGGCTATAGTGAGCTGAGATCATGCCATTGCACTGTAGCCTGGGCAATAAAAGCGAAATTCCATCTCAAAAATATACATAAATAAATGAATGAATAAATAAAAATAACAGTACAAGGGGTCAATAAATGATCAGAGATTAGTATCTTTTAGTGTTATGAGATCAGTATCACAGCTGTGAAAAGGAATGAGAATACCAGATGTGCAATTACAAAATTACTTTTGAGATACTACATTTTTAAATGGGGGGGGGGAAACAAGGTACAGAACAGCATGTAAAAGATGCTGCCATTTGGTTAAACAAAGGAATATAAATCCAGCCGCCTACTAAATGTTCACAGAAGATTTCTAGATAAACTGCGCTCTTCAAAACGGTAGCCACAAGCCGTATGTGGCTGTTTAAATTTACATGGAATAAAATGGAATAAAATTTAAAATTCAGTTCCTCGGTTGCACTGGACACATTTCAAACACTCAATAGCCACATTCGGCTCAGGGCGACTATACCATGGTGCGTAGACGGAGCCCATTTTTATCATCACCACATTGGGGGCCAAATCCGGCCCACCGTTTGTTTTTATAAATAAAGCTTTATTGGCACATAGCCACGCCCACCAGTTTATGTATTTATCTATGGCTGCTTTCACGCTCCAATGGCAGAGTCGAGTAGTAGACAGAGATTGTCCAGCCGGCAAAGCTGGAAAGATTTACAAGGTGGCCCTTTATGGAAAAACTACTGACCCCTGTTCTGGGAAGAGACTGCTACTGGGGAAGGAGACAGGGGAGGGGGTCCGGGAGCGGCAGGTAGAGATTCTCCACCACGCATTTTTCTCTGCATTCTCAATTGTATCCCATGTGTATGCATTATCTGGCCAGAACAATACATTAAAAATAAAAGACATGGTGTCACAGAGATGCCGATTTCATCTCTTGCCAGCCGTGCCTGGAGGGCCTGGTTCCCCTCGACACTGCCACCCTGGATAACACCACACTTCAAACAGTTTTGCTACATAGATGGGCGAGAAATGATATCTTGTTTTAATTTGCATCTCCTGGGCAGGAGATGGGAACTCTTTAACTACGGATAAATGCCCGTCTAATCATCTATCGTCCCCCCAGACTCCTTAAGGGCAAGGATTCTATCTGCATAAGTCACTATAGTGTACCCAGCCCCAGCATGGGGCCAAGCAAACAGCTGCAGCCCAGGACATCCACACGGAAGAGAGGGAATCAGGCCCAGGGCAGCAGCCACAGTGCAAGGCCTGGGCTAGTTGTGGCTGGTGGTGAGCATCGAGTGCCAAGCCAAGCTTCACCGACGCAGTCTCAGGGACAGACTCCATGGGGCAGAGGTGGCTGCCAGCCCCTCGGGGAACCTGCAGACTCAGGTTCAGCAGTGGGGGAAGGGAGCAGGGTGGGCAGGGACCTGGCAGCCTTGGGGGGTAGGGGAACCGTGGGCTCCAGGCGGGGGGAGAGATTATATATTCATCAGAATCTTAAACAAAAGCCCCGCAGCCGCCTGTCAGCCGGGCTATGGCTTTTATGGTAATCAGCAATGAATTACCCACAATGCCTGGCCAAGCGCAAGTGGTTTTTGGCCCGGATCCTAAACTAATTTTTGTATGTTCGTGTGTATATAATTTCGCTTGCTCCCTCCCGTTCCTCTCCCTTCATTAGCAGGAGCACGGGTGGGGTACGGGGTTGGGGGGAGGCAAAAGGAACCCTGGGTGTAAAAGTGGAGGATGCTCACCAAGACCCCCCTGGCCCTCCAGCCTGCCTGGCACTGGGCTCAGTGTGTGCTGAGGTGGGAGGTGAGTGCCAAGTGGGAACTAAGGGGAGCCTGGAAACCACCAAAAACTGGAGCTGGCAGCTCCGGGGGTGGAGAGAGAAGAAGGGAGGGGGGGTTTGGCTGGCTCTGGTGGTGAGCAGAGTGTGCGGGCCCCTTAGTGGGGTTGAGCCTGTGCCACGTGCTGTGTGACCTTGGGCAAGTGCCTTAACCTCTCTGGGCTTCAGCCCCCTGATCTGCAAATTAGACCTTCCCCTCCTGTCCTAACCTCTAGCCCCATCCAACCCCAAGTGAGTAGCCCACAGCCCCTCCCAGGGCCCTGTCTACGCAGGCCACTCTCTAAGTGCTCGACGCATATTAACTCGTTTTGTTGTGTCGGTTTTCTCAGATGGGGAAACTGAGACTGAGGATAGGATGTACCTTGCCCAGGGCCACTGGCTTGCTTGCAGCACCTGAAACCCCCGCCATGGGCTAAGTCAGGAGTTGCCAACTCCATGTCTCCAGGGAGAGCCAGCCCACCGCCTCCCGGGAACCTCGGCAGGTGTCCTGCTAATGGGGGCGTTTCCATGCCTGCCTCTCTCACCATCTTCGCCACCTCAGCTCATCTTCTCCGTCTTTACCGACGTTCAGGACAGAGGCCTGGGAGTCGTTCCTGACTCATCTCAACCCTACCCTGCAGCCAACCACTTGGGAGAATCCAGCCAACCCTTCTGCAAAATCCTTCTAGAATACAACCCCTCCTCCGCCCTCGCCTGGTCCAGCCCCATCCTCCCTGGCCTGGATCTGTGCTGTCCCCTCTGCCCTGGTCCCCCAGTGTCTGCACTCATCGCCCCCAGTCTGTCCTTTCTGCAATAGCCAGGGGTCACCTGTGAGCACCTGGGTCAGGGCTGGTTCCTCCTCTGCCCATAGCCCTCCATGGCTCCTACCTCCCTCAGAGTAAACGCCCAAGCCCTCCTGGTGCCCCACAAGGGCCTGCACAATCTGCTCTGTCCTCTCCCTGCCCTCCACTCCTCCCCTTCTTCCCCCTGCTCCAGCCACACGGGCCTCTTTACTGTTCCTCCAACACGCCAGGTGCGGTCCTGCCTCAGGGCCTTTGCACGGGCTGTGTCCTCTGCCTGGAATACCCTCCCGTCAGATATCAGCAAACATCATTCTCTTATTCCTGCAGGTCTTACTGAAATGTCACCTCTAATGGGAGGCCGGTCTTGATACTGTAGCTAAAAGAGCCCCTCCCTGCCACCAACCAATTCCTCTGGCTTTTTTCTTTTCTTTTCTTTTTTTGAGATGGAGTCTTTATCGCCCAGGCTGGAGTACAGTGGCGTGATCTTGGCTCACTACAACCTCCGCCTCCTGGGAACCTCGGCAGGTTCAAGTGATTCTCCTGCCTCAGCCTACCGAGTAGCTGGGATTACAGGCGCCCACCACCGCCATACCCAGCTAATTTTTGTATTTTTAGTAGAGACAGGGTTTCACCATGTTGGCCAGGCTGGTCTCAAAACTCCTCACCTCAAGTGATCCACCCGCCTTGGTCTCCCAAAGTGCTGGGATTACAGGCATGAGCCACTGCGCGTGGCCAACTTTATTTTTCTTAAAGGCATGGCACACAGTAGATCCTTAACACATACTTAATCTATTTGCTTCATGGCTTTTGTTTTTGTTTTTGTTTCTTGAGGCAGAGTCTTCACTCTGTCACCCAGGCTGGAGTGCAGTGATGCAATCTCAGCTCACTGCAGCCTTGAACTCCTGGGCTCAAGTGATCCTCCCACCTCAGCCTCCTGAGTAGCTGGGACTATAGGCTTGTACCACCACACCCAGCTAATTTTTGTATTTTTATTTATTATTATTATTATTATTTTGAGACCAAGTCTTGCTCTGTTGCCAGGCTGGAGTGCAGTGGCACGATCTCACTGCAACCTCTGCCTCCCGGGTTCAAGAGATTCCCCTGCCTCAGCCTCCTGAGTAGCTGGGACTACAGGCACACACCACCATGCCAGGCTAATTTTTTGTATTTTAGTAGAGACAGGTTTTCACCATGTTGGCCAGGATAGTCTTGATCTCCTGACCTCATGATCTGCCTGCCTCAGCCTCCCAAAGTGCTGGGATTACAGGTGTGAGCCACCGCGCTCAGCCTTTTGTATTTTTAGTAGAGATGAGATTTCGCCACGTTGGCCAGGCTGGTCTTGAACTCCTGACTTCAGGTGATCCGCCCATCTTGGCCTCCCAAAATGCTGGGATTATAGGCTGAGCCACTGCGCCTGGCCCCTATTTGTTTATTGTCCTTCTGATGCATTCCACAAGAGAAGGGTTTTTCCCTCTGTCTTCTCCATCACTCTGTTCCCAACACCTGACCCTGCAAGGATCAGGGCCTGGTATACAGGAGGTGCTCAATATGTATCCAGTGATGGAGCTCTAGGCCCCTAGCAGGGTCCTGGGCCCAGAAAGGACACAATGGTTGTTTTCTGAACACACACAAGCTTTCCTTAGGGTCTGAAGGAAAATTTTAGACCTGAAACCATCCCCTGGCTGGAGGCCGGGGGTGGAGATATAAGTACCTTGGGAGTGGCCATGGAAAGAAAAAGAACATTCCTGTCTCATCAAAGCTATTCAGGGGAGACCGGAGCTCCCTGGCTGGTGGCTGGGGTGGAGATGGCGGATGCTCTTTGCAGGGTAACTGGGCAAGAAGGAGTGAATATTGAAATGCACATCCCACGTGACATCTCCTGGTTGTGCGTGAGGCCTGTGTGTGAATGAGCCCTGCAACGCATCTCACAGGAAAGCAAAAGAGAGAGACAAATGGGCACATCCGTCAGGAGGGGCTGGGCACGCAGACGGCATACTACGCAGCCCTGAAAAGGAATGCATAGTACTCAGCCCTGAAAAAGATGTCCCTGGCTGTGTGCGTCCCGGTACTGTCAGTGAAAGAGCACAGCAGGGAACAGCGGGCAGAGGATGTGTGGAACAAGAAGACAAATGCAATATGCCAATATTTGCGAACGCTAAAATAATCACAGCAGGGCCAGGTATGGTGGCTCACACCTGTATCCCAGTGCTTTGGGAGGCTGAAGCAGGGGAATCACTTGAGCCCAGGAGTTTGAGATCAGCCTGGCCAACATAATGAGACCTTATCTCTACAAAAAAATACAAAAATTAGCCAGGCGTGGTGGTGCATGCCTGTAGTACCAGCCATTTCAGAGGCCAAGGCAGGAGGACTGCTTGAGCCTAGGAGATGGAGGCTGCAGCAAGCCATAATCACACCACTGCACTTCAGTCTGGGCGACAGAGCAAGACTGTCTCTAAAATAGTTAAAAATAAAAATAAAATAGGCCGGGCGCAGTGGCTCACACCTGTAATCCCAGCACTTTGGGAGGCC
>NW_012108696.1:3115407-3118691 GCF_000951045.1 Mandrillus leucophaeus
CAGCTACTCAGTGGGCTAAGGTGGAGGGATCGCTTGAGCCCAGGAGGTCGAGGCTGCAGTGAGCTATGATCACAGCCACTGCATTCCAGCCTAGGCAACAGAGCTGTCTCAATCAATCAATCAAGACCACAGGTTCAGCGTTGAGTTCAGTGCCAGTCTCTGCTCCTTGAACACTGTGCGACCTTAAGCATGTCACTTCCCTTCCACGAACCTCGGTAAGATAAGGTCGTGACCTCCCTGACCTGGGTCAACCTTCTGAGTCACGCTGAGCAGCATGAACTTTGGATTCAAAGCAACCCAGGATCTGCACGGTGATTTGGCCTCCTCTTAGCTGTGCAACCTGAGGTATAAATGGCTCCATCTCTCTGGATCTGCTTTTCTTGTTTGAGCCCCCGGATCCAGCTATGCCTGAAGGTGGTCCATTCTAACATCAGCCTTTTTGAAAAGTTCAAGAGCCGATCAACTCCCCGGCTTTTCACTAATGTCGGTTTGATGTGGGTTTCTCCACCTTTCTTATTTATTTATTTAAAAACTTTTTCTTTTTTTTTGAAACAGCATTTCACTATGTTGCCCAGGCTGGTCTCAAACTCTGGGGCTCATGCGATCCTCCTGCCTTGGCCTCCAAAAGTGCCTGAGATTACAGGCATGAATCACCACACCCAGCTGTTTCTCCGCCTTTCAAACCCACTGTGTGCCTGAGGACAGAGCCTTGTTAGTAGCTGGGGCAGGGAGCTGAAGATTCGAGCCATCACAGGTTATCCCTGCTCAACAGGCGATTAGTTCAGGGGCTTCAGATGAACCTCAAAACTCTGAGCCTTGGGTCATTCAGAATGCAGTTGCTGGAGAGCAACACCCACATGGCGTCATTCAGATTTGGGACTGAGGACAGGGCCCACCAACTATCTACCATGATGCATTTAGTGAGCACCTACTATGCGCTAGGCCCAGTGCAAGCCACAAAGTGAAACAACTGATGCTTCGCAAAGACCTTGTGTGGGAAGCTTTTGCCCATGCTGTTCCATCTGCCTACAACACTCTTCCCTCCCCTCACGGTCCAGTTAACTCCTACTCTACCTTCACTTCTTAGATCAGCCGCCACTGCCACCTCCTCCAGGAAGCCTTCCCTGACTTCCCCTCCCATCATTCACGCCCAGAGCCTCCCATTCTCTATTCCCCTCCCCTATCAATCTCCAGCAATTCCCATATTTTATTGGAAAGGAAAAAATAAAAAACACTGCCACTTAAACTGGTCTGAATTTTCTTGTCATGAAGAATTCTTACTTGAAAGGGCTTTTTTGTTTTTTTGAGACAGAGTCTCACTCTATCACCCAGGCTGGAATGCAGTGGCACAATCATGGCTCACCACAGCCTTGACCTCCTGGCCTCAAGCAATTCTTTTGCCTCAGCCTCCTGAACAGCTGCGGCTACAGGTGTACACCATCATACTTGGCTAATTTGTAAAATTTTTTGCAGAGATGGGGTCTTGCTATGTTGCCCCGCCTGATCTGAAACTCCAGGCCCCAAGTGATCCTCCCACCTCAGCCTCCTGAGTAGCTGGGACAATAGGCATATCATCACAACTGGCTAATTTTTTGCATAGATGGGGTCTTGCTATGTTGTCCTGCCTGATCTGGAACTCCTGGCCCCAAGCAATCCTCCCATCTCAGCCTTCTGAGGAGCTCGGAACACCTGGCTAATTTTTTTTAACTTTTTGCAGAGATGGGGTCTTGCTATGTTGCCCTGCCTGATCTGGAACTCCTGGCCCCAAGCGATGCTCCCACCTCAGCCTCCTGAGTAGCTGGGACCACAGGGGTACGGCATCACACCTGGCTAATTTTTTCAAATTTTTGCACAGATTGGGGCGGGAGGTCCTATTTTGTCCTGCCTGGTATGGAACTCCTGGCCTCAAGCGATCCCCCAACCTCAGCCTCCTCAGTAGCTGGGACCACAGGCACATGCCATCACACCTGGCTAATTTTTTAAATTTTGTGCAGAGACAAGGTCTTGAATACTACCGCACCTGATCTGGAACTCCTGACCCCAAGCAATCCTCCAGCCTCAGCCTCCCAAAGTGCTGGTATTACAGATTAGCCACTGTGAGAAAGGGCTTTTTAAATACTCTTTTGGACACAGGTTTTGAGCACTTTTCTTTCCTGAACTACATACAAAAATGGAAAACGTAAGTAAAATAAATGGTTCATGTTTCCTGAAAAGTCCTGTGTCCCGAGTCCAGCTCTCCTGAATGCTTCTTGCCCCAGATTTGCTGATTGGGTTTTTTTTTTTTCTTTTCTTTTCTCTTTTGAGACAGTGTCTTGCTCTGTCACCCAAGCTGGAGTACAGTGGTGTGATCTTGGCTCACTGCAACCACTCTGCCTCCCAGCTTCAAGCAATTCTCCTGCCTCAGACCCCCAAGTAACTGGGACCACAGACTCACGTCACCATGCCCGGCTAATTTTTGTATTTTTAGTAGAGAAGAGGTTTCACCATGTTGGCCAGGCAGGTCTGGAATTCATGACCTCAAGTGATCCACCCGCCTTGGCCTCCCAAAGTGCTGGGATTACAGGCATGAGCCACCGCACCTGGCTGTGATTTGGGGTTCTGCACACATAGCACTCTTGCTTGCACTCCCAGGCACCGAGGACCTGGCATCTCCCATGGGCGGCTGCCCCACTGCCCCGGGGTTTTCTTCCCAGCCACGCTGAGACATGTTTTCTCAGGGATCCACGAAGGATAGCGACTATGGCTGGGGCTCCTGCTCCCCTTACCACGGCCCAAACACCAGGGTCTGTCAACTCTCACTTTGAGGGCTGGAGTGGCCATGGCGGGACATTAGGAAGAACCACTCTACCCAAAACAAGGCCTCATACAGGGCAGGCACTGAGAAAATATTACCTAGGTAGACAAAAAAACAGCTCAGCCTGGCTGGGCGCAGGGGCTCACGCCTATAATCCCAGCACTTTGGGAGGCAGAGGTGGGTGGATCACTTGAGGTCGAGTTTGAGACTAGCCTGGCCAACATGGAGAAACCCTGTCTCCAGCAAAAATACAAAAAGTAGCCGGGCGTGGTGGCGGGTGCCTGTAATCCCAGCTACTCAGGAGGCTGAGGCAGGAGAATCACTTGAACCCGGGTGGTGCTTGCAGTGAGTCGAGGTTGCACCACCGCACTCCAGCCCGGAAGACAGAGCAAGACTCCGTCTCAAAAGCAAAATCATAAAACATTGCCCAGGAAATGAGCAATCAGAGAGGTTGGGGAATGGCCACAAAATCACACAGCTAGGGAAGAGG
>NW_012108696.1:3120386-3122896 GCF_000951045.1 Mandrillus leucophaeus
TTCTCCCTGCAGCCCACAAGGCCTGCATGACCTATCCCATCCTTTCCCTCCCCTCGCCTCCTCTCCCCTCCCCATCACTCACTGGGCTCCAGCCACACAGGCCTCCTCTCTGTTCCTCCAACACGCCAGGCACGGTCCTGCCCCAAGACCTTTGCACATGCTGTGCCCTCTGCCTGGAATGCTCTTCCCCCACATATCTACTTGGTTCCTCCTCACCTCCATCAGGGCTTTGCTCAAACATCACCTCCTCAATGAAGCCATCCCTACAACCCCATTAAAAATGACAACCCTCATGCTTCCCTTCCAAGTCCCCTTTATTCCTTTACTGCTTTCTCTGATCACCCCTGACGTGCTGTATATCGTATTTTGCCTATCATCTCTCTCCCTGATCCACAAAGCCATCCCCTTTTTTCCTGCAGGGTCCCGGCACAGAGCCCGGTGGACAGGAGGCGTCCGAGAAATCCCCCCAGATGATGGAAAGCACAAACTCGGAGGCAGTGGCTGCAGCCAAAGCAGCCGCTGAGACCCCCAGGGCTGATGGCGGAAGCCTCCACGCCTACTCCAGCTGGGGCCTTCCTGTCCCTGTTGGCAAGCCAGGCCCCTGCCCTCTGCCATCCGGCGGCTCAACACCTGCTGTGACACAGCAGGAAGCAGGGGCGGCAGCCAGTGCCCGTGGCCTTGGCCGGACAGGTCCCTCCGGCAGGTTTAATCCCTGCCCCAGTGGGAAAGGGGGATACACGGACCTTGAAGGCAAACACACAGGCTGACTCAAGCACCATCCACTTGGCTTATCTGGCTCCCAGGAAGGGGCCGGTGTGTGGACAGCCTGACAGACGTCTAGCAAACAAACTGATTTTTTGTTTGTTTGTTTTTTGAGACAGAGTCTCACTCTGTCACCCAGACTGGAGTGCAGTGGCAGAATCTCGGCTCACTGCAAACTCTGCCTCCCAGGTTCAAACGATTCTCCTGCCTCAGCCCCCCAAGCATTTGGGATTACAGGTGCACGCCACCATGCTCAGCTCGTTTTTGTATTTTTTTTTTGTAGAGACGGGGTTCTGCCATGTTGGTCAGGCTGGTCTTGAACTCCTGACCTCAGGCGATCTGCCCACTTCGGCCTCCCAAAGTGCTGGGATTATAGGCATGAGCCACCGCGTCCGGCCTGGATTTCCTTTTTTTTTTTTTTTTTTGAGACGGAGTCTTGCTCTGTCGCCCAGGCTGGAGTGCAGTGGCTGGATCTCAGCTCACTGCAAGCTCTGCCTCCGAGTTTACGCCATTCTCCTGCCTCAGCCTCCCGAGTAGCTGGGGCTACAGGCGCCCACCACCTCGCCCAGATAGTTTTTTTGCATTTTTAGTAGAGACGGGGTTTCACCATGTTAGCCAGGATGGTCTCGATCTCCTGACCTCGTGATCCGCCCGTCTCGGCCTCCCAAAGTGCTGGGATTACAGGTTTGAGCCACTGCGCCCGGCCAGGCCTGGATTTCTTTACAATCACCACACCACCCTCATGCTGAGCCCAGCCCTGATTTGACGGCTTCACCCTATGAACTCACTAGATCCTCCCAAAGAACCTGGGCAGTCAGGTTCTCATTATCCTCATTTTCCAGATGAGGAAACTGAGGCCCAAAGAGGTAGAGTCATTGCTACTAAAGGACAGAGCCATCTGGCCTTAGAATCTGGTTTTTGGCCACTAATCGACACAGTCTCAATGAATGAGAAGAATAAAACAAGGGCCCAGTGCAGTGGCTCATGCCTGTCATCCCAACACTGTGGGAGGCTGAGGCAGGAGGACCACTTAAGCCCAGGAGTTTGAGACCAGCCTGGGCAACATAACAAGACCTTGTCTCTACAAAAAAAAAATTAGCCAGGCATGGTGGTGTGCACCTATAGTCCCAGCTGCTCAGGGGGCTGAGGCAGGAGGGTCACCTGAGCCTGGAAAGTCAACGCTGTTGTGAGCTATGATCACGCCACTGCACTCCAGCCTGGGCAACAGAGCAAGACCCTGTCTCAACAAAGAAAAGTAAAAAGAATAAATCAAGGTAACAGGAAAATGTGAGTCACATCTCCGGACCATTCCGACTTGGGGAAAAGGGCAGCTATGCTTCATCGCCCTGACTTCTCCCGACGCAGTGACACAGGCCCATTTTAGGGATGAGGAAAACTGAGTCCCTCAAGGGGGAAGTGATTTCCTGAACCGCCTAGAAGTGGCAGGCTCAGAGCTAATGCTAAATTCACTAAACCCTTACCTCAGATCAATAACAGGGTCATTTCACAGGGGCCTCAGTGCTGTAAGGAGTTTGGCTTGTGCCTCGTGAGTACCTACTGTGTGCCAGGCCCAGAGTGAAAAAGCCTCAGATGTCCCATTTCCACACAGGTAAACCGACACTGAGAAGTTCAGCTATTTCCCCAAGCCCTGAGATGTTCCCATTTTACAAACAGGTAAACTGAGGCTCAAAGAAATAGAACCATTTATCCAAGCCCCAAAATCGTCTCTATTTCCAGATGGGTAAACC
>NW_012108696.1:3123643-3124757 GCF_000951045.1 Mandrillus leucophaeus
TTCCCCTGGGAGGGAAGAGCTGTTTAGGCAAAATGTATGCCTGGAGCCCTACTGTGTGCAGACACTGCTATGGACATGGTAGAGGAGGAGACAATAAGTATGAAGCATTCAAGGCTGGGCGCGGTGGCTCACGCCTCTAATCCCAGCACTTTAGGAGGCCGAGGTGGGCAGATCATTTGAGGTCAGGAGTTTGAGACCAGCCTGATCAACATGGCAAAACCCCATTTCTACTAAAAATACAAAAAACATAGCTGGGCGTGGTGGCACATGCCTGTAATTCCAGCTACTCAGGAGGCTGAGGCAGGAGAATTGCTCCAACCTGGGAGGCGGAGGTTGCAGTGAACCAAGATCGCACCACTGCACTCCAGCCTGGGTGACAGAGTGAAACTCCGTCTCAAAAAACAAACGAACAACAAAAAAAAAAGCATTCGACAGAGAGATGGTGGCGAGGGCTTTGAATCAAAGAGAGCAGAAGAGGGGAAGATAGGCAACTGGGTGGCAGGGCAGGCTGCAAGTTTAAACAGGGTGATCGGGGAGGCCTCGTTTAAAAGTGACCTGAGACGTAAAGGAAGTCAGGGAGGGAGCTGTGTCCATATTACGGGAAAAGCATTCCAGGCAGTGGGCACAGACTGTGCAAAGGCCCTAGGGCGGGACCATGCCTGGCGTATTGGAGAAACAGCGAAGAGGCCCGTATGGCTGGAGCAGAGTGAGGACGGGGAGAGAGGGAGGAGGGAACGGCAGGGAAGGGACGAAGCAGCTTGTGCAACGCCTGCTGGGCTACAGGGAGAACTTGGGGTTTCCCCCCAAGAGGTGAGAGCCATAGAGGACTAAAGGCAGAGGAGGGATGGGACCTGACTTAAGAACTGAAAGATGTCATTGTGGGAGGACAGACTGTGGGGATGAGGGCTGGAGTCAGACCAGAGCAGAGGTGACCACGCTGGTCGAGGTGATGATGGGAGCTGGACCAGGTGGTGAAAGCAGAGGATAGAACAAAAATGGAAAAATGAAGGCTGCGTGCAGTGGCTCAAGCCTCTAATCCCAGCACTTTGGGAGGCCGAGGCGGTGGATCGCTTAAGTTCAGAAGCTCAAGACCAGCCTGGCCAACATGGTGAAA
>NW_012108696.1:3130172-3130980 GCF_000951045.1 Mandrillus leucophaeus
GAGAAATAGAACTATTTATCTAAGCCCCAAAACTGTCACCATTTCCACATGGGTAAACTGAGGCTGAGTTCAGCTATTTGCCCAAACCCGGAGATGTCCCCATTTCACAAGTAAACTGAGGCTCAGAGAAATTTAACCATTTATCCAAACCCCAAAATTGTCCCCATTTCCATTTGGGTAAACTGAGGCTCAGAGAGGTTTCAACAGTTGCCAGAGGTCACAAGGCCGGCAAGAGGCAGCACTGAGCCTCAAATCTGAGACTTCCTGACCTGACAGGGAACTGCCGGCCCCACGGTCCCTGCCTGAGCTGGCGTGCGCCTTTAACGGAAGCCCTCCCCAGCTCTGCACAGCAGACGCCCTCGCGGCCGTGCCTTGCTAGAGTATCCACAGTGACACACAGCCCTGTTGGTGGCTGGGCTTTTTCAGGCTTAAAAGGGAGGTAAAATCACCTAACACCAGCTATATTTTTAAAAACCCCACAGCACTCAGGAGGCTGGCCCGTCAGCGCAGCACCACGTCCGTGGGCAGGCAGAGGCCCCGGAACTCGAGGACGTGGCTATTTTAAAGGGGCTATTTCTGGAGGCTGAGGTGAGAATGCGGGGGTGGGAGGAAGAAGCAGCCGCGGGGACCGACTCGGGCCCGCCCCGGCTGGCCAACTCCCGGTAGGGGGTGGTTAAGAGGGAGAACGTGGAAGCCACCTGCTCCCTGCAAGCACTGCCACCAACCCGCAGAAAGACCTCAGGCGGCCGGGCGCAGCGGCTCACGCCTGTAATGGCAGCACTTCAGGAGGCCGAGGCGGGCAGATCAC
>NW_012108696.1:3135591-3139506 GCF_000951045.1 Mandrillus leucophaeus
AAAAAAAAAAAAAAAAAAAAAAGAAAAGAAAGAAAGAAAAAGAAAGAAAGAAAGAGGAAAGCAAGCCGGCCTGTGTACAGTACTCAGCATGCGGTCCAGCACACAGGAAGTGCTCAGTATACATCGGCTTGTATTATTTTTAGGGTCTTGGGCTCTGTACTCTGAACCTGAAACCCGCTTCCCCTAGCAGGAATGTGGGCAGACCCAGAGGAGACAGGGACCCCTGTGCCTGGAGGGCTTCTGGGTATGGAAGGGGACACAGTTTTCACCTATTGGCCTGTCCCAGGCTGGAGGCAGCCCGGGGCCAGATCTAATGGTTGTAACGGAGGAGGAGAGGAGAAGGAGGTGATGACCCACGGGGAAAAGGGAGGAGGCCCCCAGGCATGTCAGGATGGGGCCCTGCCACAAAAGCGTGGCGTCAACCCAATCCTAGCTCAACTCTATTTGCTATGTGACCTTGCACAAGTCACATCCCCTCTCTGAGCCTTGGTTTCCTTATCTGCGAAAGTGGGGCAGTGGCTGTAGGCTTCTCACAGGGCTGTGCAGATTCAACAGGACCAGGAGGCACTCAGCTAGAGCTGGGAGCCGTGTCAGCACCCGCCACACTTAGTCGTTCACCATCATCCTCATCCTCACACTGGAAAACTTTGAGTCTGGGGTCTCTAGAGCACAGGGGCAAAAAAAGCCACATCCCCAGGAGAGCCACATCGCCAGGAGGTATCCCGAGGTTCATGTCCTGCCACTGTTTGGATTCAGTTGAATTGCAAATGCCAGAAAAAGCACAAGCAAGGAGTGATTTCTATTTTCACCTAAGGGAAGCTGCCAGGTTGGCCATTCAGGGCTATTTTGCCCTCCCCAGCAATCACTGGGGCCCAGGCCCCTTCCATCTCTTTGATCCGCCATTCTTATCCATGACCTCTGCCTCATAGTCCAATATGGCTGCCTGAGCACCTGCCATCATCTCCATATTCCAGTTGACAGGTAGAGAAGAGCATGTGCCACTTCTCTTGAAAGGCATTTCCAGAAAATCCTGCTTATTTACGCCACAGGTCAGCATTGAATCATATGGTACAGACAGCTGCAAGCTACACCAAGAAATGTTTTCTTTTGCCCAGGTGGCCGTGTGCCCAGATACAAATTGTAAAGTTCAACTGCTACGGGGTGGGGGATATGATGGGATATTGGGAGATCCTGCTGCAGTATCTCATGTGGGCCATGGGGCCAGGTCTTAGGTCTCAAACCAGTGCATCTGAGACATTTTAACCTGGAAAGAGAAGAGAGACATCATTGGGGCCAGCCCCCTGCCTCCACACCACGACGGTTTCACTCATCCCAACATCCACTTCCAAAAGACTCCAAGGTAAGAAGCAGTGGTCACGATTCAAGGACAGACTCTGCCCAAGGTGTCCCCAAGGACAGGCCCCCACCGGCAATCTGTGCTCCTCAAGCACCAGGGCCAAACCACCAGGCACCCCCATTCAGCCTCCTTCCTGTCTGCCGAGGACACCGGCCAATTCATCTCCTTCTCCTCAGTAAACAACTGTCAGGGAAAATAAATAGTTTTTAATAGGCTCATTAATTGAATTCAGGGAGAAATCACCTTCTCCCCAGGCCATGGGGAAGCGATGCTCAGTCCAAGAAATTCAGGCTGAAGGCAGAAGGGGCTCAGCCTCCCAGAAAGTCCAGGAGATGCCCCAAACAGTTCTAGCCACATTCAATAACACTAGGACGGGCCTGATGGCTCACATCTATAATCCCAGCACTTTGGGAGGCTGGGGTAGGCGGATCACTTGAGGTCAGAAGTTCGAAACCAGCCTGGCCAACAGGGTGAAACCCTGTCACTACTAAAAATACAAAAATTAGCCGGACATGGTGACGCATGCCTGTAATCCCAGCTACTCGGGAGGGTGAGGCAGGAGAACGGCTTGAACCCGGGAGGTGGAGGTTGCAGTGAGCCGAGATCAGGCCACTGCACTCCAGCCTGGATGATACAGTGAGACTCCATCTCAAGAAAACAAAACAAAATACTGACTCAACCAGCAAGGGGGTCATTCTGTGCTGGGCTTAAGGCTAAAAGCCTCAGGTGGGTGCTAGGATGTCTTAAAACACCTCAGCGGTGCTCAGGCCACAGCTTTCAGCCTGGAACAGACAGAGACAAAAGCAGCAAGAATTTAAGGCCCTTGTTTTGCTCTTATCGAATTTATTTTTAAGGCTGTGCCTTCGAGGACACACCAGGTTTCCGTTCACAAGAGCAAGACGAAGTTTTCTCTTTTATGTCTTAAAAGAGAATGGGTTTAAACAAAACGTATCAAGTACTGGCTGGGTACAGCAGCTCATGCCTGTAATCCCAGCGCTTTGCGAGGCTGAGGCAGGAGGATTGCCTGAGCCCAGGAGCTTGGGGCTGTAGTGAGCTATGATCGCGCCACTGTACTCCAGCCTGGGTGACAGAGTGAGATGCTGTTAAAAGAAAGAAAAGAAATGAAGAAAAGAAAGGAAGAGAAGAGAAAGAGAAAAAGAAGAAGAAGGAAGGAGAAAGAAGGAAGGGAAAAGAAAGAAGGAAGATAGGAGGGAGGGAGGGAAGAAGTAAAGAAAGAATGAAAGAGAAAGAAAAGGAAGGGAGGGAGGGAGAAAAGAAGGAAAGGAAGAACGAGAGAGAAAGAAAAAAAGAAAAGAAAGGAAGGAAGGAAAAAAGGAAGAAAGGAAGCAAGCTAGCTAGCTAGTCCTTAGGCGATGGGGCAGCAAAGTACCGGATACAGAGTCCAAAGATCCTGCAGAGTGGCCTCGGCACAGACCTAGAGAGTCAGAACTGACCCCTTCATACCTGCTGAGGGTTCTGTCCACACTGAGGTGACTCGGTTTACCCACTGAGGCTGAGGTGGTCCAAGGGTAGCCCCGCCTGCACTCCCAGCTCAGCTCCTACCAGCGTGGCAGCCTGCCCTGCAACTCGGTCTGCCCAGGGCTGGCTGCAGGTGCCCGCCAATCTGCTCTCCGCACTGCAGTGGGCACGCTTCAAGCGCAACTCAATGCCCCTGGACACAGTCACTCTCCAGCACCCCCAAGCCCCATATGCAGGTCCCCTGATCTTGCTTCCAGAGCGCACTGCTCATCATGCTGTATTTTATATCTTAGCCAGTTTGGGGCTTACTCTGAGCGTGCTTAGCATAGATCCTTCCAATACCAAGAGCCTTCTACCCAAGAGACAGCCTCACCCCCATTTTGCAGACGAGAAAACTGAGGCGCTGGAGGGTAAAACCACTGCCCCAGGGTCACACTGAACAAGCAGCTCAGGCAAGACTCAAACTTGGACTCTTCGAACGCTAAACCCGAATCCCCAAAGAAAGCCTGGCCCATTCTTGGTGAACTCCTCAGTAACTTCTCCACCTGTCTGGCCAGATACACAGGCTGCCCAACCACCACCACGGCTGGCTCAGTTCTTTTTGTTTTTAGAGACGGGGTCTTGCTCTGTTACCCAGAGTGCACTGGGGCATGATCATAGCTCACTGCAGCCTCAAACTCCTGGGCTCAAGTCATCCTCCCACCTCAGCCTCCTGAGCAACTGGGATTACAGGTGCACACCACCACACCCGGCTAATTTTTTTACTTTTTATAGAGATGGGGTCTTTCTATGTTGCCCAGGTTGGACTCGATCTCCTGGCCTCAAGCAATCTTCCCATCTCAGCCTCCCAAAGTGTTGGGATTACAGCCATAAGCCACCATGCCCAGGCACTGGTTGACTCTTAAAATCATCTGGCCCAACCACTGCACACTTTTTGGGGGTCCCCAGCCCCTTTGGGCCTCTCACCTTCTCACGGAAATCTCACGGACGGTTGTAGAGTTCCCTAACTTCCTGACACTGGTCCTCAGACCCCTGGCTTGAGGCCAGTTCCTCAGAGACACCACCCTCAAAGCCATTCC
>NW_012108696.1:3140376-3145984 GCF_000951045.1 Mandrillus leucophaeus
AGTGAGACTCCATCTCAAGAAAACAAAACAAAATACTGACTCAACCAGCAAGGGGGTCATTCTGTGCTGGGCTTAAGGCTAAAAGCCTCAGGTGGGTGCTAGGATGTCTTAAAACACCTCAGCGGTGCTCAGGCCACAGCTTTCAGCCTGGAACAGACAGAGACAAAAGCAGCAAGAATTTAAGGCCCTTGTTTTGCTCTTATCGAATTTATTTTTAAGGCTGTGCCTTCGAGGACACACCAGGTTTCCGTTCACAAGAGCAAGACGAAGTTTTCTCTTTTATGTCTTAAAAGAGAATGGGTTTAAACAAAACGTATCAAGTACTGGCTGGGTACAGCAGCTCATGCCTGTAATCCCAGCGCTTTGCGAGGCTGAGGCAGGAGGATTGCCTGAGCCCAGGAGCTTGGGGCTGTAGTGAGCTATGATCGCGCCACTGTACTCCAGCCTGGGTGACAGAGTGAGATGCTGTTAAAAGAAAGAAAAGAAATGAAGAAAAGAAAGGAAGAGAAGAGAAAGAGAAAAAGAAGAAGAAGGAAGGAGAAAGAAGGAAGGGAAAAGAAAGAAGGAAGATAGGAGGGAGGGAGGGAAGAAGTAAAGAAAGAATGAAAGAGAAAGAAAAGGAAGGGAGGGAGGGAGAAAAGAAGGAAAGGAAGAACGAGAGAGAAAGAAAAAAAGAAAAGAAAGGAAGGAAGGAAAAAAGGAAGAAAGGAAGCAAGCTAGCTAGCTAGTCCTTAGGCGATGGGGCAGCAAAGTACCGGATACAGAGTCCAAAGATCCTGCAGAGTGGCCTCGGCACAGACCTAGAGAGTCAGAACTGACCCCTTCATACCTGCTGAGGGTTCTGTCCACACTGAGGTGACTCGGTTTACCCACTGAGGCTGAGGTGGTCCAAGGGTAGCCCCGCCTGCACTCCCAGCTCAGCTCCTACCAGCGTGGCAGCCTGCCCTGCAACTCGGTCTGCCCAGGGCTGGCTGCAGGTGCCCGCCAATCTGCTCTCCGCACTGCAGTGGGCACGCTTCAAGCGCAACTCAATGCCCCTGGACACAGTCACTCTCCAGCACCCCCAAGCCCCATATGCAGGTCCCCTGATCTTGCTTCCAGAGCGCACTGCTCATCATGCTGTATTTTATATCTTAGCCAGTTTGGGGCTTACTCTGAGCGTGCTTAGCATAGATCCTTCCAATACCAAGAGCCTTCTACCCAAGAGACAGCCTCACCCCCATTTTGCAGACGAGAAAACTGAGGCGCTGGAGGGTAAAACCACTGCCCCAGGGTCACACTGAACAAGCAGCTCAGGCAAGACTCAAACTTGGACTCTTCGAACGCTAAACCCGAATCCCCAAAGAAAGCCTGGCCCATTCTTGGTGAACTCCTCAGTAACTTCTCCACCTGTCTGGCCAGATACACAGGCTGCCCAACCACCACCACGGCTGGCTCAGTTCTTTTTGTTTTTAGAGACGGGGTCTTGCTCTGTTACCCAGAGTGCACTGGGGCATGATCATAGCTCACTGCAGCCTCAAACTCCTGGGCTCAAGTCATCCTCCCACCTCAGCCTCCTGAGCAACTGGGATTACAGGTGCACACCACCACACCCGGCTAATTTTTTTACTTTTTATAGAGATGGGGTCTTTCTATGTTGCCCAGGTTGGACTCGATCTCCTGGCCTCAAGCAATCTTCCCATCTCAGCCTCCCAAAGTGTTGGGATTACAGCCATAAGCCACCATGCCCAGGCACTGGTTGACTCTTAAAATCATCTGGCCCAACCACTGCACACTTTTTGGGGGTCCCCAGCCCCTTTGGGCCTCTCACCTTCTCACGGAAATCTCACGGACGGTTGTAGAGTTCCCTAACTTCCTGACACTGGTCCTCAGACCCCTGGCTTGAGGCCAGTTCCTCAGAGACACCACCCTCAAAGCCATTCCATACCACTTCTTTTGTTTTTGTTTTTGAGACAGAGTCTCACTCTATTGCCCAGGCTGGAGTGCAATGGCACAATCTTGGCTCACTGCAACCTCTGCCTCCCGGGTTCAAGCGATTCTCCTGCCTCAACCTCCTGAGTAGCTGGGATTGCTGGCACGCACCACCACAGCCGGCTGTATTTTCAGTAGCGACTGAGTTTCACCATGTTGGCCAGGCTGGTCTCGAACTCCTGACCTCAGGTGATCCACCTGCCTCGACCTCCCAAAGTGTTGGGATTACAGGCGTGAACCACCGCGCCTAGCCCTTACCACTTCTTGCCAGACACTTTGGATATTCATCAGCTCAGAGAGGGTGAGCAAGTAGCTGACAGCACACAGCACTTCTGCTGGGAACCCAGTCTCCTGGCCTCCCTGCCCAAAAGGCAGAGTGAGCTGAGCTATAATCCCAGCACTTTGGGAGGCCGAGACAGGTGGATCACCTGAGGTCAGGAGCCCGAGACCAGCCTGGCCAACATGGCGAAACTCAGTCTCAACTAAAACTACGGCCGGCCGCGGTGATGCGTGCCAGTAATCCCAGCAACTCAGGAGGTTGAGGTCACTGTGACTGCCTCTCCCTGCAACATCATCCATTCCGAGTACTCTCAGGGCAGGACCAGGGGGCTCTTGCTGTGAGCTGTTGAGGCGGGGCTTTCCCTGTCGTTACCTGCCTGATCAAGGTCATTAGACACGGCAATGCTGGTACATGCAGGTCAGGCGGCAGCTCCCAGGAGCCAGACGGGCTGATCCGGGGGCGGGTGAGGTGTTGTGGAGTTTAGGTCCTAAAGAGGTTGCAGACAGAGTGAAATCGTGAGGGAAAACACAACGAGGTGCTGGAGGCAATGGCGGGGTAGGGTTGGCCTGGCCAGAAACAGAGCTCCTGGCAGAGTAAGGACAAAGGCCTGGAGGTGGGAACAGGAGGAGGATGGGTGTACATGGAGTGGAACAGACAAAGGGCAGGGGAAGAGGAGGAGAGATGAGGCCAGCGGGCCACAGAGAGGAGTCTGAGGGTGCCATTCAGAGAGGGAAAGTGACTTCCTCAAAGCCACACAGCTTGTAAGCGGCAAAAACATATCCCGGCCGATAACATCTTTGCTCCCAACCACTGCGGGAAGTGGCCTCTGGCTACATCGTGGCTAATAACTGTGCTATAGAATTGCAGCCCCCCGTGCAAAATGAAACCGTGGGGTTTTCCTTGTTTAAAAATTATTATTATTATTATTATTTTGAGACGGAGTCTCACTGTGTTGTCCAGGTTGGAATGCAGTGGAGCAATCTTGGCTCACTGCAAGCTCTGCCTCCCAGGTTCATGCCATTCTCCTGCCTCAGCCTCCCAAGTAGCTGGGACTACAGGCACCCACCACCACGCCTGGCTAACTTTTTGTATTTTGTTTAATAGAGACGGGGTTTCACCATGTTAGCCAGGATGGTCTCGATCTCCTGACCTCGTGATCCGCCCGCCTCGGCCTCCCAAAGTGCTGGGATTACAGACGTGAGCCACTGCGCCTGGCCCTGTCTCTTATACACATCTAGATGTGTATAAGAGACAGCTCTGTGAGCTATCACGCTGGTGCCTCTGAAGAATCACGGAGGTGGCTGGGAGTCTTAAACCCATTTCACAGGCCCGGAAACTGAGGCCCATGGACGGGAATGGAGGAGGTATCAGAGGTCGCGCAACTTTTAAGTGGTGGGGAAGGGGTCAAAGTCCGCAGTGGCCCTGGGCTTCTGTACTGTGCCATGTTAAGATGTTTTAACCCAAGGATGTTAAAATAGGACAATTTGTTTGTTTGTTTGTTTTTTGAGACAGAGTCTCACTCCAGTCCAGGCTGGAGTGCAGTGGCACGATCTCAGCTCACTGCAACCTCCGCCTCCCTGGTCCAAGCGATTCTCCTGTCTCAGCCTCCCAAGTAGCTGCGATTACAGACATGCACCACCACACCCAGATAATTTTTGTATTTTTAGGAGAGACGGGATTTCACCATGTTGGCCAGGCTGGTCTCGAACTCCTGATCTCAGGTAATCCACCCGCCCCGGTCTCCCAAAGTGCTGGGATTACAGGCATGAGCCATCATGCCCAGCTAAAACAGCGCAATTTTACTTAAAATCTAGATTTCTGCTTTTCCTTGGAAAAACCAACAGATCTGGCCCTGGAGCCATTCAGGGCTTCCTTGGAGGTTCAAGGAGCCTGCTTGGCCCATACAACCCACTGGAGAGGACACTCCAGCCCTGCCAGGCATTATGGTTTGAGAATCACACACGCGCCATGTCTTCCTGCCTCGGGTTCTCCCTTTGGATTGGTGAAAGGGGTTCCTGTCCATCCTCCTGCGCAAGGCCCAGCAGCAGGCAGGCAGGCATGGCTGTGTGGTCTTGGGCAAGTTTCTCTGCCTCTCTGGGCCTTGGCCTGACAGCTGTTCCAAGAAGTATTTCCAATGCTCCAGGTTTTCTGTTGACCCGCTGGGGGATTTCGGAGAACTCTGGCTGCCCATCTAAAAAATGCAATTTGTTAGACGCGGTGGCTCACGCCTGTAATCCCAGCACTTTGGGAGGCCAAGGCAGGCGGATCACCTGAGGTCAGGAGTTTGAAACCAGCCTGGCCAACAGGGTGAAATCCCATCTCTACTGAAAATACAGAAATTAGCCAGATGTGGTGGCGGGTGCCTGTAATCCCAGCTACTCAGGAGGCTGAGGCAGGAGAATCACTTGAACCGGGGAGGCAGAGTTTGCAGTGAGCTGAGATCGTGCCACTGCACTACAGCCTGGCGACAGAGCAAGACTCTGTCTCAAATAAATAAAATAAAATAAAAAATAAATAAAACATGCAATTCACCAGGTGTGGTGGGCAGAATCCCAGCACTTTCAGAGGCCAAGGCAGGCAGAGAGCTTGAGCCCAGGAGTTCAAGACCAGCCTGAGCAATATGGTAAAACCCATCTCAAAAAAAAAAAAAAAAAATAGAAAAGTTAACTTGGGAGGCTGAGTTGGGAGGACTGCTTGAGCCCAGGAGTGAAAACACTGCACTGAGCCATGATGGCGTCACTGAACTCCAGTCTGGGCAACAGTGTGAGCTGTCTCTCTCTCTCTCTCTCTCTCTCACACACACACACACACACACACAATGCAATTCGAACTCCTTGGGGTGGGAGGTCCTGTGTGGTCTTCCCCAGCTAAAGTCAACTCTCCTCCTCTTGTTTCCGACACCCTCACCTCCAGCCACGAAGCAGTAGGTGCCACTCTCAGTCTTTGTCCTTGCTGCCCCCCACACCTGTTCATTTGTCTCCACTCATGATGCAATGTCAAAGTACCCATTTTACAGATCAGGAAACTGAGGCACAGAACAGCTTTATTACTAGCCCAAGGCCCCACACCTGCTTAGATTCTGGCTCCCAAGTTCCTCAGCAGCAGGTTTCCAGCAAATCCTGATGGAACAAATGAATGCACTGGTGAATGAATGAACGCATGCATGCTCGCTCGCACACAATGCTTTCAACCGATCACTTTCCTGAGTGCCCCTCAAATGACTGCTGTCAAAGCCCCAAATGCCCCCCAAACTCCCCCCTTTGGTGATCACTTGGGCCCACCAGCGGCTGTGGAAGTTGGGAGCCACATCTGGGGTTTCTGGAGTGCCCAGAGCTCCCAAGGCAGCCACGTGTCCTT
>NW_012108696.1:3147774-3150270 GCF_000951045.1 Mandrillus leucophaeus
GACCTCGTGATCCGCCCGCCTCGGCCTCCCAAAGTGCTGGGATTACAGACGTGAGCCACCGTGCCAGGCCAGTTTAAAAATTATTAGGAATTTCCAGGCCCGGCGTGGTGGCTCACGCCTGGAATCCCAGCACTTTGAGAGGCCGAGGCATGTGAATCACCTGAGCTCAGGAGTTTGAGACCAGCCTGGCCAACATGCTGAAACCCTGTCTCTACTAAAAATACAGAAACTAGCCACTGGGCATGGTGGCACACGCCTGGAATCCCAGCTACTCGGGAGGCTGAGGCAGAATCGCTTGACCCCAGGAGGCGGAGGTTGCAGTGAGCCGAGATCGCGCCATTGCACTCCAGCCTGGGTGACAGAGCAAGAGTCCATCTCAAAAAAAGAAAAGAAAAAAAAATTATTAAGAATTTCCAGGTGCCTGTAGTCCCAGCTTCTCGGGAGGCTGAGGCAGGAGAATGGCTTGAACTCGGGAGGCGGCGGAACTTGCAGTGAGCCAGGATCGTGCCACTGCACTCCAGCCTGGGCGACCAGAGCGAGACGCCGTCTCAAAAAAAAGAATTTCCAGACGGCATCAACAGAGGATTCATCTAAACGCAGCCCCTTCTGACCACGGGCCCCCGAGTGACTGCGGGGCCCCCCTGAAGCTGGGCCTGGGTGCAGCCTCCACGAGTGTAGAAACAATATCCCATCCGGAAGCAACACTTCTGTTAACCTGAGAAAGGGCCTGTCATTCCCAGTTCTCGACCCTCCTTTGTGCCTCAGTTTCCCCATCTGCAAGACAAGGGGACACCTGCCACCTCTCGGGGCAGTTCTGAGGATGAAATGAGAAAACACAGGGCATGAACGGCCCCCACCACGGGGGACTTTCCGCCCGCTTGGGTTAATTCTCCTCTGTTGCAGCTGTTTGGGGAATGTGGGTTTGAGGTTCCAACCTCATCACCCCCAACGGTTCACGAAGCTGGGGGGGAGGGAGGGTAGGGTTATTTGGCTCCTCCTGTGTACCTCGGGCTCCTGGCCCCGTTATCAATGTGACATCACTGAATTCCCAGTGATGCGGCAGGCAAGACTCGTCCCCATTTCACAGATGAGAAAACCGAGGCTCAGGGGAAGGAAATAACGAGGTCATCTCACACGGCCAGGGAGGGCCTGTGTCAGGATCCGAACCTGGGGCGTTCAGACCCCCAATGCCCTTCCCCAGTAGGGCCAGAGTCTGGGCTCCCAGGGCCAGTTGGGGCCAAGAGAAAAAGTCCTGGGAGCTGGCAGCCTTTCTGCACCCTGCTGATATCGGGGAGGTGAAGCCAGCACTGTCGCCGGAAACCCCGGCAGCTCACACTCTCTAGAATGCATCCGACAGGGGCAATTACCCACTTCCAATAATCAATGGGGCGGTGGAACCAGGACAGATGCGCGGAAGGAACCCATTAGCAATCTAAGTGTTCTGGCCCCGCGAGACGTCAGGGAGCGTGCAGGGTGGACGCTCAGGGACAAAGGCACCATCTGCCTGATTTCTCTTATGGTCTTGGGTCTTGAGCATAAGTCAGGGCTTCTTTTTTTAAAAAAGAAAAAAAAAGAGAGGGCCTTGCTCTGTTGTCCAGGCTGGAGTGTAGTGGTGCAATCACAGCTCACTGAAGCCTCCAACTCTTGGGCTCAAGCAATCCTCCCACCTCAGCCTCCCCAGTAGCTGGGACCGTACATGGGAACCCCAACCCTCGGCTGTCATTTTTTGAAGTTTTTTGTAGAGATGAGGTCTCACTATGTTGCCCAGTCTGGTCTTGAACTCCTAGGCTCAAGCAATCCTCTCGCTTTAGCCTCCCAAAGTGTTGGGATTACGGACGTGAGCCGCCATGCCTGGCAAAATCAGGGTTTCTAAACCTCAGTATAGTAGACAGGAGGGTCGGGTCATTCTCTGGGAGGGGGTCATCCTGGCCATTACAGCAAGTTAAGTAGCATCCCTGGCTTCCACCCACTCCATACCAGCAGCACCCCCCTGGATGTGACACTCAAAAATGTCCCCAGACGTCGCCAAGTGTGCCCACGGGAGCGAAAATGACCCTGATTGAGAACAGTACATTTAACGAATAATACCGGCAACCCGGGTGCTCCAGCGCCGAGAGCAAAAAAGCACGCTACAGAAAGAACAAGGGATAGAGAAGCAGGTCCTGCCGCCAGTAGATAATTCACAGTCCTGCCCCGCGGGACAGCCGGCTTCCTTCTATGCAGCATTTAATTTAAGTCAAGTTTATCATTATGACCAATATTAATATAATCAGAGCCAACGTTTATCGAGCGCGGACACTGGCCCAGGCCCTGTTCTCAGCACTCTCTGTGAGCTATCACGCTGGTGCCTCTGAAGAATCACGGAGGTGGCTGGGAGTCTTAAACCCATTTCACAGGCCCGGAAACTGAGGCCCATGGACGGGAATGGAGGAGGTATCAGAGGTCGCGCAACTTTTAAGTGGTGGGGAAGGGGTCAAAGTCCGCAGTGGCCCTGGG
>NW_012108696.1:3150965-3157803 GCF_000951045.1 Mandrillus leucophaeus
CAATGCTCCAGGTTTTCTGTTGACCCGCTGGGGGATTTCGGAGAACTCTGGCTGCCCATCTAAAAAATGCAATTTGTTAGACGCGGTGGCTCACGCCTGTAATCCCAGCACTTTGGGAGGCCAAGGCAGGCGGATCACCTGAGGTCAGGAGTTTGAAACCAGCCTGGCCAACAGGGTGAAATCCCATCTCTACTGAAAATACAGAAATTAGCCAGATGTGGTGGCGGGTGCCTGTAATCCCAGCTACTCAGGAGGCTGAGGCAGGAGAATCACTTGAACCGGGGAGGCAGAGTTTGCAGTGAGCTGAGATCGTGCCACTGCACTACAGCCTGGTGACAGAGCAAGACTCTGTCTCAAATAAATAAAATAAAATAAAAAATAAATAAAACATGCAATTCACCAGGTGTGGTGGCCAGAATCCTGGCACTTTCAGAAGCCAAGGCAGGCAGATAGCTTGAGCCCAGGAGTTCAAGACCAGCCTGAGCAATATGGTAAAACCCATCTCAAAAAAAAAAAAAAAAAAAATAGAAAAGTTAGCTTGGGAGGCTGAGTTGGGAGGACTGCTTGAGCCCAGGAGTGAAAACACTGCAGTGAGCCATGATGGCGTCACTGAACTCCAGCCTGGGCAACAGTGTGAGCTGTCTCTCTCTCTCTCTCTCTCTCACACACACACACACACACACACACACACACACACACACACACAATGCAATTCGAACTCCTTGGGGTGGGAGGTCCTGTGTGGTCTTCTCCAGCTAAAGTCAACTCTCCTCCTATTATTTCCGACGCCCTCACCTCCAGCCACAAAGCAGTAGGTGCCACTCTCAGTCTTTGTCCTTGCTGCCCCCCACACCTGTTCATTTGTCTCCACTCATGATGCAGTGTCAAAGTACCCATTTTACAGATCAGGAAACTGAGGCACAGAACAGCTTTATTACTAGCCCAAGGCCCCACACCTGCTTAGATTCTGGCTCCCAAGTTCCTCAGCAGCAGGTTTCCAGCAAATCCTGATGGAACAAATGAATGCACTGGTGAATGAATGAACGCATGTATGCTCGCTCGCACACAATGCTTTCAACCGATCACTTTCCTGAGTGCCCCTCAAATGACTGCTGTCAAAGCCCCAAATGCCCCCCAAACTCCCCCCTTTGGTGATCACTTGGGCCCACCAGCGGCTGTGGAAGTTGGGAGCCACATCTGGGGTTTCTGGAGTGCCCAGAGCTCCCAAGGCAGCCACGTGTCCTTCCTGTCCACCATCCGGGCCCCCCATGGTTCAGCTCCCGCCAGGTGCCCAGTCCTGCCGCAGAAGTGGGACGGCCTTGATTAAGCAGCCAGCGAAGGGGAACGCCCCAGTTTGCAGTGGCTGAGTCATCCTGACATCTCCCCAGTGCTGGACCCCATCGGGGGGCTGAGGGCGGGGTAGCGGGGCGGGCGCAGACACTGGAGAGCCCCTCTGGGGCAGGTCCTTCAACATATCAATGTAGCTACCATGTTGTCAAAAATAACAAAAACAGCAGCAGAGGCAGCGGCCACTTTCTACGTGACGTTCTGAATCTGTGCTTATACACGTTAACTCATTTCTTCCTCCTAACCATCCCTCAAGGTGGGCACTGCTACTCCTCTCATTAGACAGAGGAGGGAAATGGAAGCACAGAGAGGTTGAGCAACTTGCCCCAGGTCACACAGCCAACAAGTGGGCAGAGCCGGGATTTGAACCTCACGCAGCCTCAGTCCAGTGTCCTTGCTCTTAACCTCCGAGAAAAGGCAGTCGAGAGCCCTGGGGTGTGTGCTGGGGGGTGTCTCTGTAGCGATTCAGATGGCCCCCCAGCAGACAGACCTGCTGTCCAAACAAACATCCCTGACAATGGGGCAGAGCTCCTTCCAGGCGTTAAGGAATCCAGGTTGTGGCATCCAATGGCTTGTGGGCTGTGTGAAGTGACCTCCGGCCAGTGGAGGCCCCTCTCTGTGCTTCATTTTCCCTCTCTGCAAAATAGGGCTCAGCTCACAGCAACTCCGCTGACAGGGGATGGCAGGTTGGAGGAGACGAGGATGCTACTGACTTGCTTACTTAGCAAAGGGCCTGGCACAGGGCGCCAACTCTAAATAAGTCGGAGCAGCTGTTATTATCCCCCCCCGACATCCCCTCATTTGCTGATCACGGGGGTTAATTATAAGCGGCATTAAATTATACACACACAGACGCGCCAACCTCGCTTCCCCAGAACCCCTGAATTTCCACTAACTCTCAATTACCCATGTGACAGCGCGACGATGGGCCATCCTCCCAGCCTCTCTCCCCACAGCCTGCCTCATCTGAGGGTCCCAGGCTTCCAGAGCCGTGGCTTCTCAGCCACACCGGATACCCATCTGGGCGTCCAGGAGCGGAAGGACGGATGCATGCGACTGACAGCAGACGCGTTGAGAGCCAGGGGAGGCGTGTTACCCAGAGCATCTCATGTCAAGGCTCGCCGCAACGCGGACTGCAACTGTACTGATCTTAGAGATGAGAGAACGCAGAGAGGTCAGGCAACCCGCCCTAGTTTGCCCAGCTGAAGTGGGGCGGGTGGCTCAAGTCAGGGCTCTGACCTGGAACCCAGAGGGGTAACCTCATTTAGTAAGTGAGGAAGCTCCTGCACGAACTGAAAGGACAGAGGGGAAGTCACCCAGGGAGGAAGGAAGGCAGGCAGGCGAGATCTAGGAGAAAAAGGGGAATTTTCAGTTCTCCAGGTGGGAGGAAGAGACACCTGGCCCTTCCTACAAGGCGCTTACAGCAAAGATCAAAAACAACTGAAAAGCAGCAGCCACCCAGGTAACGTAGAGTACGAGACGAAATCTGTCCCCACGAAACGGGACATTTGTGATCCAGCCCCAGTTACGGAGATGGGGACGGGAGGAGGGCGTCCCCATGATCCCAAAATCCAAGCTCTGAACCCCCAACCATGGTGGGATCCACGGGAATCAGAAGGAAACAGGAAGCCACACAAAAACCTGGGTTTATTTTCAGGTGTGGAATCCCCTCGGCCTCCGCGGGGCGCTGAGGGTGCCTTGATTCGGGGGAACAGAAGAGGGGATTCCACGGCTAGCCCAGAATAGCACCAGCCCCCAGGTCCAGTCTGGCCAGGCCACGATGCTGGGGGACGGGCAGCTTCACGGAGGAGGAGAAAAAAAAAAGAGAGAGAGAGAGAGACAAAAATAAAGCGATGTGAAAGTGGAGGGCCTGCCCGTGAATCACTCCTACCCGTTAATTTTCGCCTTTGCAGAAGTGTAAGCCAATTGATTTTTCAAATTCCCCACACACAACCCCCTCCCCAGCGCTTCTCAAATATCAGCCAGAGACAAGACAGAAATGGTACGTCGGGTTTTTTTTTTTCCCCCTTCCCTTTTTGGTTGAGAGTCTTTTCTTTCCTTAAAGGAAAAGGTGGGGGCGGGGGGAAACCACACACTTCACATTCTTGAACCTCAGGGTTAGAGAGACCCGGGTGTCACCTGTTTCCCAGACATTTTGGGGCTGCCACTCTCTGAGACAACAGCCACCCTTTCTCTCGATCACATCCCCTACGCCTCACTTCCTCTCTCCGCGGTCCCCCTTCCTCAATTCAGAATGTCACCTGGAGATAAAATGACATGCATTTGAGCCTCAACCTCCTTCTGGCACCCCCTCTCCTCTGCCCCACAAGCCACAAGCTGAAAGCCGGCAGCTTTCCGATTCCAGACCAAGGTAAGGTGTGAAGACGACAAAATTCAGTCTGAAAAGCCCTCGAACCTTCAAACCCCCGACAGGTGCCTTTGTCCATGAACCTGTGGTGAATTTTTGGTTTTTATGCTTTGTTTTGTTTTGTATCAGCTTGCCACACAAATCCTGTGAGGAACAGCAGTTACGTCTTAATCTCCTCTCCTCCTGTCCCCTCCAGAGGCTGAGCCTGGTGAGCGGTTGGAGGGTGGGGCGGAGTGGGGGGTCTCTCTTCAAATTCCCCTCCCTGGGCATCTTTTGCCGCAGGGAAGGACGGAGGAAGGGCAACCTGCACAGGCTTTGCCCAAGAGGGGTTCTCACCCTCCTTGCAAATTCTAAGAGGATGCCCACCCATTGGAAGGTGAGCCAGGAGCCTGCCCTGGATGCAGAGGACAGCCGGGGACTGCCCCTTTCTGGGACCCCTGCCTCCTTCCAGAAAGCACAAGACCCTCCCAGAAGGGGACCACAGCAGTCGCCACTGCGCCCGCCAGACCTAAAGCTCATCTCAAGATCTTCCCGTGGCTCCGACCGACTCCACAAATGGAGCCTAATGGGTAGCAGGGGGAAGGAATTGCTCTCAGCCGAAAAACATTAAGCTTTGTCAATTATCCCCCAAACCCGCTGGGTTTAAAAATATCCCTTTTTATTTTTAGGGTTTTCCCTCCCGCTCGCCCCCATCCCGAACTCTATCCACGCCCCGCTTCTTCCCCCACGCACACGGCGGCTGCACTGTCACAGAAAGCAGGTGAACGCGGGGCCACGGGGTGCTCGGGTAGAAATGCCACGTCGCGCCACCAAGTCACACCGTCTCTGCCCGTCCCTCTCCGGCCACCCCGCTAACTATCGTCTTGGGGCCATGCAGCCACTGGAATAATCAGCAAAGCCACAGGTCTCCCCGTCTTGGCAAGTAGAGGTGTGCACTGCCCTCAGACATCTGCGAACCGCTGTTCAATGCCAACCCCAAAGGCAGAAGGGGAAACCAAGTCACCTCCCAGAAAGACGTCTGATGAGCAGAGATGGATTTGCTTCCAGACTGGTACCAGGTCTAGGGAAACCCAGGCAGAGCCCCAGGCTCTGTGCAACTCAAAGAAGAAAAAAATGGGTGCACAGTGATGGCTCCAGGTCTGCCCACCCAGATGCTACCACGAAATCCCTGGCATCCACGAAGCTTCCCCCGGTCCACGGTGGAAGTTGGGGGAAAATGGACTTGTGTCTCCAAGCAGGGTCCATGGACACCTGACAACGCCTGAAATCCCCTGTGAGGCAGGAAAAAAAGGCGCACTGAACGCTCAACCGGGGTATAAGGAGTGATTTTTTTTTTTTCTCTCTGCTGGCAGCAGGCAGGAACCTGGGGTTTGAATGTCCCCTTCTCCGTCGCCACCACAGGCAGACTTCAGAGGCTCTCAAGGTTTCCTGGAGAGGAGGAAATCGTGCCCGGAGCTGACCTGCCAACCAGTAGCACCCTCCAGCGCCACAGCCGGGCCACACCAAAATGACCTGTCACCCATCTCCTGCGGGGAGTGGGGAGGGGGCCAGTCCACCGCCTCTCGGGACAGCATCTCCGGACGGCCACTGACAGTACCAGTCTCTGTCACCCCCTGGGGGGTTAGGGGCAATGTCATTGGCCAGGGTGGCAGAAATAGAAAAGTGCGTGAGCTCACCAGGCAGCCTGGGTCTCCCGCGACGTTTTGTTTGCCTAAGCCCAATTAGAACAACTCTCAGGGTGATGAGTATGGCGGGTGGTGACCCCCCCGGGGGCTGGGAGGCCTGGCCCCCACGCAGAAGTGCATCGTCATGATGAAGGTGTCCCCCGGGCCTGGGGAACAGGGCAGGACCCTGCTTTCTGGAGGGGAAGAATGAAGACACCGCCAGTCTGCCAGCCAGAAAGACATGCCCCACGGAAGGCTTTGTGGAGGGCAGCGGGGTGGGGGGGGGGTTCCCAGGAGGGGGCTCAGGCCCAAGCTGGGGGGCTGTGGGATTTGGGGGCGGGAAGCAGCCGCCCCCAGCCCCAGCTGCCTGCCTTCCACTGCCAAAATATCAGCTGGCAGAGAAAGAAGAGCAGAGGGACAGAAGGCAGGCGCGATTGGCAGGGGGAGGGGGCACAAAGGAAGGGACCCTGGGAGGGGGAGGGGACTTATGCAAATGGCAGATTCGACCAAGTCCCTGGGCCATTAATAAACGCTCCAGCAGCTGCCGCTGGTATCGCAGGAGCAGAGGCGCGGGCTGGCTCCCTTCTCCCGGGCGGAAAGCGGCAGAGAGAGGGAAGAAGGGCGCCCCAGACAAAGAGGTGCCGTCACCCCCTGCACCCCAAGGACAGCAGCTATAGGGGGGCAACCAGAGGAGGCCAGAATCCCAGCAGCCAAAGTCCGTGTGGTGGCGGAGGGGAGCCCGGAGCGGGTGGGTCCCTGTCCTTGGGACCCTAGGGGTCTTCCTGCCTCCTCCGGCTTCTAGGTGTATCCCTACTGCTCAGCCGGGACTCGGACACCTCGGACACCCGCTTCACCAGCTTCGGCTGCCGGGATGTGTTTTTAGGGGCTCGGCCAGAGGCAGAAGGGACCCATGCTCAGAAGGGGGCTCCCCTAGATTGTGACGGGGGGGCAGGGGAATCCCAGCTGAGCCCAGAAGGGGGAGGCAAGGCACCCCCATGATGCGCTGGGAGGGTTGTTAATTTGGGGGATGAGGTCCCAAGAGGTAGCTGGATTTGAGGAAGGGTTGCAGAGGAAGGAACGTTCTGGGAAGCTGCATATTTAGGGAACCACGAGAAGACGATGTGAGATTGGGGAAAGAGGGTCAACCGAAGAAGGAGGTTCCAGATTTGGGGCGGGGGGTGTGGTTGAAAAAAAGAATCCCAGTTTGTGGGAAAGGTTCCCTGATATGAGGATCCTGGAGAGAAAGCGGCCGAAGGGGAGTTCCCCAATTTGGGAAGGGGGGGAATTGCTGGGAAATGTCCAGGATTTGTAGGGGGAGGTCCGAAGGGGAGGATCTTAATTTTAGGAGAGATTCCCATAAAGAGCGGTGAACTTGGCCGCAGCCTGGCCAAACCCTCGCACCCACGGCGGCGCGGGCACTCTAACCTGGGGGGCTCCCCTCAGGGCACGCCCCGCGCCC
>NW_012108696.1:3159358-3167922 GCF_000951045.1 Mandrillus leucophaeus
AGCACGTGGGGCCCTGGGCTTCGCGGGACACGTGGGCGGCGGTAGTGTTGGTGGTGGCTGCGGTGGTGGCGGCGGGAAGGGCCCCTCGGGCTACTGTCCGTGCGGGAGCCCCAGCGTCCTGGGTGCAAAGGGCATGGCACTTTCTGTGTGCTGCTCTAAACTCTGCCAGGGCTCCCTAGTGTCCTTGGAATAAAATCCAGCCTCATCTCTGCAGCTCGCCGTTTCACATTAGCGCCCACTACCCTGTCCCCTCCGCCTGGCCATGTCAATGCTCCAGCAAAACCAGCTACTCCTTCTTGTCTTTTTAAGAGATGAGGTCTGACACCCAGGCCTCAGTATAGTGGTATGATCATAGCTCACTGCAGCTTCAAACTCCTGGGCTCAGGTGATCCTCCTGCCTCAACCTCCTAAGTAGTTGGGCTCAGGTGATCCTCCCGCCTCAGCCTCCTGAGTAGTTGGGCTCAGGTGATCCTCCCAGCTTCCTGAGTAGGGCTCAGGTGATCCTCCCGCCTCAGCCTCCTGAGTAGTTGGACTCAGGTGATCCTCCCGCCTCAGCCTCCTGAGTAGTTGGACTCAGGTGATCCTCCCGCCTCAGCTTCCTGAGTAGGGCTCAGGTGATCCTCCCGCCTCAGCCTCCTGAGTAGTTGGACTCAGGTGATCCTCCCACCTCAGCCAGCTTCTTACAGTTCCTCTAACTTGAGCATCCAAAATCATCTCCTTCTCATCTTCCCAGTTTCTGCTCAGATAAGCAACGCCTGGGAGAAGCCCTCCCTGACAACAGCTACCAGCCACGCCCCACTCCACTCTATCCCATTATCCCGTTTTGTTGTTGTTGTTGTTGTTGTTTGTTTGTTTTTGAGTCAGAGTCTCACTCTGTCGCCCAGGCTGGAGTGCAGTGGCACAATCGCGGCTCACTGCCACCTCCGCCTCCCGGATTCAAGCGATTCTCCTGTCTCAACCTCCTGAGTAGCTGGAATTTACAGGCGTGCTGTCACCACGCCTGGCTACTTTTGTATTTTTGTTAGAGACGGGGTTTCACCATGCTGGCCAGGTTCGTCTTGAACTCCTGACCTCAGGTGATCCGTCCGCCTCAGTCTCCCAAAGTGCTGGGATTACAGGCGTGAGCCACTGCGCCCGGTCCCATTATCCCGTTTTTATTCTAGTTACACTACAGTGTGGCTCCAGGGATCCCTATGTGCAGGAATGAATGGATGATGGAGCACTTCCTATAGAGTAAGCACTTTACACAGGTCTCGCCTAATTACCATTCCCTGCTGCCCTGGAGTCAGGACGAGCCATAGCTGGAACCCAGCTAAAACACTGACTTGCTGCATAAGACCCTGAGCCTCACTTTCCCCATCTGTAGAATGGATTTGCCTCTGGATCTCGGCTCTTATCTGTAAAATGGGGCAAGGTAGCCCCTGCTCCCAAGGAGGGTGTGATGATAAATTGCTGTAATGTGGCTGCCTGGCTGCCATTGGTGCCTGAAGATGGAATAATAAGAAAAAAGAGGCTGGGCCCAGTGACTCACGCCTGTAATCCTAGCACTTTGGGAAGCCGGGGTGAGCAGATCACTTGAGATCAGGAGTTCAAGACCAGGCTGGCCGACATGGCAAAACCCCATCTCTACTAAAAATACAAAAATTAGCTGGACGTGGTGGCAGGTGCCTGTAGTCTCAGCTACTTGGGAGACTGGGGCAGAAGAAACGCTTGAACCCAGGAGGTGAAGGTTGCACTGAGCCGAGATCACGTCACTGCACACTCCAGCCTGGGTGACAGCGTGAGACTCCACCTAAAAAAAAAAAAAAAAAAAGGCAGAAGTAAAAAATAAAAGGGGTATATTGACAAAGGTACAGGGGTTGGAGGGCTCACAGCCACCAAACAAGATTGCACATCAGTCCTTGTGTTTTGATCATGTCGAAAGCATTTATTTCCTCAAGGCACATATTTGGAGAAGGTGCCCAGCAGAGGAACCCAACTTTAGAATTGGTTTTTTTTTTTTTTTTCCTCCAAAATTGTTGATTCATTCATTCCAGGCCAAAGATGCAGATAAACAAAAAGCATTAACCCGGGGAACAAAACTATAAGGCGGAAGTCATAAACAGGAGAAGAGAGAGGAGATAATGAATAATTTAACAAGGAACCTAAATTAAGCTTGGAGTTTCCCAGCGGCCAGTGCAGCGGCCAGGTTTGCAGAGCCTACTTTGTTTTTCTTCCTGGCAGGGTGACCCTGACCTGACCGTCTACAATCTGGCCTCAGTTTCCTCATCCAAGCAATGGGAATATGATCGCATTTTGAAGGATCAAATGGGGCGGTCTGTGCACAAATGCTTAGCGTGGTTTCTCACGCACAGTGGGTGCTCAAGCCTTGCATAATTGGTGGAGACGCAGTAAAATGAGATGGCCGATCGTAGAGGGGTTGATCGTGGCATGAACCCCAGCCCAGTGACCTATTTGGGGAGTGACCTTGAACAAGTGGCCGCAACACTATGAGCCTAGCTGTCCCCACCTAGAAAAGGAGGACAACCACTTGTACCTCTGAGGGATTTTGTGAGCAGTTGAAGAAAACAGATTTAAAATGCATTGTGGCAGCCGGGTGCCGTGGCTCACGCCAGTAATCCCAGCACTTTGGGAGACCAGGACAGGTGGATCACTTGAGGTCAGGAGTTCGAGACCAGCCTGGGCAACATGGCAAAACCCTTTCTCTACTAAAAATACAAAAATTAGCCAGGTGTGATGGTACGTGCCTGTAATCCCAGCTACTCAGGAGGCCGAGGCAGGAGAATTGCTTGAACCCAGGAGGTGGAGGTTGCAGTGAGCCGAGATCACACCACTGCATTCCAGCCTGGGTAACAGAGTGAGACTCCTTCTCAAACAAAAAATACATTGGCCTGCTGCAGTGGCTTATGCCTGTAATCCCAGCACTTTGAGAGGCCGAGGCAGGTGGATTGCCTGAGTTCAGGAGTTTGAGATCATCCTGGCTAACATGGTGAAACCCCGTCTCTACTAAAAATACAAAAATTAGCTAGGCATGGCGGTGCGTGCCTGTAGTCCCACCTACTCAGAAGACAGGAGGATTGCTTCTACCCAGGAGGCAGAGGTGGTAGTGAGCTGAGAGCCACTGCACTCCATCCTGGCAACCGAGTGAGACTTTGTCTCAAAACAACAACAACAACAACAAAACATTCTAGCATGTGCTTGGGAAACCCATCCATTCAGGCCATGCATTCGGCCCCCCTCCCAGGTTGGTTGAAGTGCTGTGGACAACAGAAGTAAACGAAACAGTCTTTAAAATCCCTGGAGTTGGCTGGGCCCTTTGGCCCAGCACTTTAGGAGGCTGAGACGGGAGGATGGCTTGAGCCCAGGTATTTGGGACTAGCCTGGGCAACACAGGGAGACCCTGTCTCTACAAAAAGTTTTAGAAGTTAGCTGGGCATGGTGGTGCACATCTGTGATCCCAGCTACCTGGGAGGTTGAGGTAGGAGGATCGCTTGGATGCGAGAGGTTGAGGCTGCAGTGAATTCTAATCATGCCACTGCACTCCAGCCTGGGTAACAGAGCAACAATTCCTGGAGTCAACAGTGCTGGGAGGAGATAGGAAATATCTCACTTAGAGTAAAAGCTTAAGTTCTTCCCACAGCTCACCAAGCTCTGCATAACCTACCCCCTTCTCCTCCCTACCCTCCCCTCCTCCCTCTCTCACCCTTGTTCACTCTGCTCCAGCCACTCGGGCCCCCTTGCTATGCCTCCAACACACCAGGTAAGGTCCTGCCACAGAACCTTTGCACCCTCTGTTCCCTCTGACCAGGATGCTGTTCCTCCTGCTTCTCTGAAGGCCAGGTGTTCCTCGTTGCTCTTTGAGTCTCTGGGAGACCTTCCCAGACCATCTCACTGAGGTGGCCATATGATCATCTTCACCTCAGTATCAGATTATTTATCATGATTTGGAATGATATTATATTTTGGCCATTTTGCTTGTTTCCTGTGTGTCTCCCTACTCTAGCTGTGCCTCAGTTTGCCTGTCTGTAAATGGGAATAATAATAATCTTGGTTCCTTAGGGCTGTCTGGAGGGTGAAATGAATCACACTATGTCAACCACCTGCTACCAGGTACAGACTCAAGAGAGGATTGTTCAATAAGTGTGGTCACTTTGGGACCAGCACTTTGGGAGGCCAAGGTGGGCAGATCACCTGAGGCCAGGAGTTCAAGACCAGCCTGGCCAACATGGTAAAACCCTGTGTCTACTAAAAATACAAAAAAATAGCCAGGAGTGGTGGTAGGTGCCTATAATCCCAGCTACTTGGGAGGCTGGGGCAGAAGAATTGCTTGAACCTGGTGGGCGGAGGTTGCAGTGAGCTGAAATTGTGCCATTGTACTCCGGTCTGGGTAATAAGAAAGAAACTCTGTCTAAAGAAAAAAAAAAAAAATGTGTTCACTGTAAATGAGAAAACTATGGTTCCCTAGCCAGAAACAAAAGATGATCATACAAGTCAATACAACAAGAACAGAAAATTATATAATTCTTTTTTTTTTTTCCAAGACAGGGCTTCACTCTGTTACCCAGGATGGAGTGCAATGGCACAATCACAGCTCACCGCAGCCTCGACCTCCTGGGACTCAAGTGATCCTCCCAGCACAGCTACCCAGGTAGCTGGGACACCAGGCACAGACCACTACACCTGGCTAATTTTTAATTTTTTTGTAGAGACAGGCTCTCCCTATGTTACCTGGCCTGGTCTTGAACTCCTGGGCTTAAATGACCCTCCCACCTCCCCATCCCAAAGTGACGGGATTATAGGCATGAGCCACTGTGTGCAGTCAAGCCAAGAACAGAACATTCTAGTCTGATGCTGTTGCAGCCTCTGGACAGCCCCAGGAAATTGACACGTGTTAGAAAGGTGTTAAAGACACAACAGCGCCAAGCTAACTAAGCCTTCCTGCAGGCCAAGGCTTGAAGAGAACTGAGGAGAGAATGTTGTCCCCAGGGGCATGGCTCAACCCTCCAAGTTCCACACCGTGAAAAACACTCAGATTGGGAGGTAGGGCATGGTGGGTTCTGGGTCTCTTTCCTGTCTGCTGACGTGGTGACTGGCACACACACACTGAGGGTGTGAGTCATTGTTGGGTGAAAAGTTCAGTCAATGAACATTTGCTGCTTCTTCAGGAGAGTTGGGGGGGGCGGGGCTCTTCCCACTCTCCCACCCTCCTCTTCCTTTTCTGCCAGACCAACCTCTGCCTAGGAGTCTCCCAGAACCTGGTAATTAGCTCCATTGTGGTTTTGTTGAGATAACTCCAAGGGAACCATCAGCCGCCCATCACTGTGTACAAACAGGACTCTTCATGCCAAGTTCAGGATTGTCTGCAAAGAACTCAGTCTTAAATTCCTGTGAGACAGGTCCAAAACATCTCCCCTAAACTTCGCCTTTGCCAGAGATTCCACTATCATTACACATTACTTCAAATTTCATGTTGTTCTCTCTGCTCCTCTCTCTGTCTCTTTCTCCCTGCAAATTCCTTCAAACACCAAAGAGAAGAGGAGCAAATAGGAACATCCTATTTGCTGTACACCTGCTCTGTGCTGGGCTCCATTTGGGGTTCACTTGGCGGTCCCCTGATTTAGCTGATTGGGTAAGTGTTGGAGGATTTGGGGAGGCATGGGTTAGTAAAACACTCAACAAACTATGCATAGAATGAAACTTTCTCAACCTAATAAAAGGCATCTACAGTCAATATCATACTTTATGGTGAAAGACTGGATGTTTTCCCTCTAAGATCAGGAACAAGATGAGAATGCTCCCTCCCACCACTTCTATTCAACATTGTACTGAAACCTATAACCAGACAACTAGGCGAGAAAATAAAATAAAAGGCATTCATATTGGAAAGGAAGAAATTGAACTCTCTCTATTTGCACATGACATCATTTTGCATGTAGAAAATCCTAAGGGATCCACTAAAAACCTATTAAAACTAGTAAATGAATTCATCAAGGCAGCAAGATATGAAATCAATACACAAAAATCCATTGTATTTCCTATGCAGTGACAATGAACAAACCAAATGAAATTAAGAAACCAATTCTATTTACAATTGACGAAAAAGAATAAAATACTTAGGAATATATTTCCAAAAGAAGTGCAAAACTTATACTATAAAAATAACAAAACGTTGAAAGATTAAAGAAGACTTAAATAAATGGAAAGACATCCCATGCTCATGGATTGGAAGAATAATATTGTTAAGATGTCTATACTCCCCAAATTGATCTAAAGATTCAACCCAATCCCTATCAAAATTTCAGTTAGCTTCTTTGCAGAAATTGGCAAGCTGATCCTAAAATTCATGTGAAAATGTTCAAGGAACTTAGAACAGCCAAAACAATCTTGAAAAAGAACAAAATTGGAGGACTCGGATTTCCCAATTTCAAAACTTATTACAAACCTACTGTAACCAAGACAATGACATACTGGCATAAGGATAGACATACAGATCAATGGGGTAGAATTGAGAGTGCAGAATAAACCCTCATATCTATGGTCAATCGATTTTCATCAAGTTGTCAATTCAGTGGGAAAAGAATAGTCTTTTCAACAAATGGGGCCAGGACAATTCCATATTCACATGTAAAAGAATGAAGTTGAACCCCCACCTCACACCATATACAAAAATCAACTCAACATGGATGATAGACCTAAATGTAAGAGCTTAAACTATAAAACTCTTAGGAAAGAATGCAGAGGAATAAATCTTAATGATCTTGAATTAGGCAATGGATTCTTTTGAGGTTTCTTTCCAGGTGATTAAAATGTTCTAAAATTAAAATGTTAAAAATGTTCTAAAGTGAAATAAAATTTTTTAAAAAATTTCTAAAATATGGATGATTGGTGATGGTGATGTCCCTTATACAAAGGGGAAATTTGGACAGAGACAGACCCACATAGAGGGGAGATGATGTGAAGAGATACAAGGAGAAGGCAGCCATCTGCAAGCCAAGGAGCGAGGCCTTGGAGTAACCAATCCTGGCTGGGTGCGATGGCTGGCGCCTGTAATTCCAGCCCTTTGGGAGGCCAAGGCGGGTGGATCACCTGAGGTAAGGAGTCTGAGACTAGCCTAGCCAACATGGAGAAACCCTGTCTCTACTAAAAAAAAATACAAAAAATTAGCCAGGCATGGGCGGTGGTGGGCACCTGTAATCCCAGCTACTTGGGAGGCTGAGGCAGGAGAATCACTTGATCCTGGGAGGCAGAGGTCGCAGTGAGCTGAGATCACATTATTGCACTCCAGCCTGGGCAACAAGAGTGAAACTCTGTCTCCAAAAAAAGAAAAGAAAAATTGTTTTTGCCATGTTGGCCAGGCTGGTCTTGAACTTATGACCTCAGGTGATCCACCCACCTCGGCCTCCCAAAGTGCTGGGATTATGGGCATGAGCCACCACACCTGGCCAGGATTGGTTACTTCTGAGGCCTCTACTCCTTGGTTTGCAGACTGCTGCCTTCTCCCTGTGTCTCTTCTTCACATCATCTTCCCTCTACGTGGGTCTGTCTCTGTATCCAAATTTCCCCTTTGTATAAGGACACCCATCATATTGGATCAGGACCCACCCAATGCCCTCATTTTAACTTTACTTCTGTAAAGACCGTATTTCCAAATAAAGTCACATTCTGAGGTCCTAGGGGTTAGGACTTCAACATCTCTTTTGGGGGAATGCAGTTCAACCCCATAAAAGACCCTTTCCCTGACAGTGGCTTCACTGATACCCCTCAAGGACTTTACCTACTCCTGGACCAGGAGCTTGACATCCCCATGACATGCAGCAAGAGATGCTAGACCTAGCCCAAAATCTGTGAGCACACTTTGTTGATTGCAGTAAAATCCAGGTTAGTGGGGAGGCAGGGGATGCCATGCAGCCAGCCTCTCAGCTCTGGGGCCTGGCTGGCCCTTGAAAAGATCAAGGGGCTTTATTCTCTCACTCTTTCTGGGGGACGCAATGACAAATTCAAATCAGGCCTCCGTTGTCTCCTGCCAGCTGGCAGTGCGGGCGGGGCCTCTTGGTTCATCCCTTCTCAAGGAGAGAGGCTTGGATTCTCCACCAGGTGGGGTCTGTGCTGGGTGTTGTGTGCACAGTCAGAGGGACATGCCTGACAATGCCATCTGGACCCCAGCCACAAGCCCCACCAAGCCAAGGGCCTTCCAGGGCCATCAATGTGGGCCCCGAGTGTGGCACTGGAAACTTTGAGAGGCTACAATTTTTTTTTTTTTTTTTTTTTTTTGAGAGAGTCTCAGTTTGTCACTTGGGCTGGAGTGTAGTTGCATGATCATAGCTCACTGCAGCCTCAAACTCATGTACTCAAACAACCCTCCCACCTTAGCCTCCAAGTAGCTGGACTTACAGGTGTGCACGCCAGCCCGCCCATCTCATTTTTGTATTTTTTTTTCTTTTTTGAGATGGAGTCTCGTTCTGTCACCAGGCTGGAGTGCAGTGGCACGATCTTGGCTCACTGCAACCTCTGCCTCCCGAGTTCAAGTGATTCTCCTGCCTCAGCCTCCTGAGTAACTGGGACTA
>NW_012108696.1:3173307-3174534 GCF_000951045.1 Mandrillus leucophaeus
TCTTGGCTCACTGCAACCTCCGCCTCCTGGGTTCAAGCGATTGTCCTGCCTCAGCCTCCTGAAAATAGTTGGGACTACAGGGCCACACCACCACGCCTGGCTATTTTTTGTATTTTTAGTAGAGACGAGGTTTCGCCATGTTGGCCGATCCGGTCTCAAACTCCTGACCTCAGGTGATCCTCCCGCTTCGGCCTCCTAAACTGTTGGGATTACAGGCGTGAGCCACCACACCTGGCCAATATTGTCATTTCACACCTTCAGAGAAGACAGCAGGCATGGATGTGAACTTAACCCTCCCGCAGCCACCCTTGCCGGCTCCCACCCACCCTGGCCCACAGGGAATGGCTTCGACCGGGAGGCTGAGACCATGAGGCAGCGAGTGGGATCGTCCTGGCAGCGGAGATGTTGCACAGGATAAAACGGGAAGGGCTAAATAAATCTGCTTGAGATGTGTCCCAATTACCCGCTCAAATTCCTCTGCCTGTGCCTGGCACTCTGGGGCCCTGGAGAGGGGAGATTTTCAATGCCCGAGAGGCTCAGGGTTGCTGCGACATTTCAGATGCAGCACACAGGTCCTCCAGCCTGTGATCATTGTCCTTGCCCCCCAATATTGTCATAATTTTTTTGGGGGGGACAGAAAGAACCCCAAATATTGGGATGTCTCTGAGCTGGGAAGGCCCCAACATAGAGCAAGAGAACCTTCCATCGGATGATCACCTGTTAGGTGCTGTGGGCCAAGACCTTCCCAAGCAGCTGGGCAGCAAAAATCAACGCTAGGAGATCAGACTGATTATTTTCGTTCCCTTTTTGCAGCTGAGCAAACTGAGGCTCAGAGAGGGAAGCGTGGTACTGACCCTCCGATAGCTTGGGAGAGGCAGGGCTGGGCTTTTGGCCTCAGGTCTGACTCTGGCTCATTCCTTAATTCACTTACGTGTTCAACAGATATTTATTGAGCAACTACCAAGTGCCAGGCACTGTTCTAGGCACGAGGAAAAAGCAGGGGACAAAATAGAGCAATAACTCCAGCCCTCATGGGCTGACTTTTTTAATGGGGGAGATGGGCATGAACCAGATTAAAAAACAAAATGTATCATGGGTCAGATGGGACATGCCAGGGAGGAACATGAAAGAGGAAATGGGAAGGGTTGGGGTGTAATTGTGCATAGGTGGGCACAGAAAGCCTCACTGTGATGGATTTTTTTGTTTGTTTTTTATTTTTATTTATTT
>NW_012108696.1:3177544-3179865 GCF_000951045.1 Mandrillus leucophaeus
AATTAGCCAGGCATGCTAGTGCCCACCTGTAATCCCAGCTCCTCCAGAAGCTGAGGCAGGAGAATTGCTTGAGCCCAGAAAGCGGAGATTGCAGTGAGCTGAGATTGCGCCACTGCACTCCAGCCTGGGTGACAGAGTGAGACCCTGTCTCAATAAATAAATAAAAAATAAAAAGACATTTAGTTACTGTATTAGTCCGTCCTCACATTGCTGTAAGGAAATACCTGAGACTGGGTAATTAAAGAAAAGAGCCTTAATTGACTTACGGTTCCACATGGCTGGGGGAAGCCTCAGGAAACTTACAATCAAGGTGGAAGGCACCTCTTCACAGGGTGGCAGGAGAGCGACCGAGAGAGGGAGAAACTTGCCAAGCATTTATAAAACCATCAGATCTCGTGAGAACTCACTCACTGTCAGGAGAACAGCATGGGGAAACTGCCCCCATGATCCAATCATTTCCCACCAGGTGCCTCCCACGACAAATGTGGATTGTGGGGATTACAATTCAAGATGAGGTCAGGTAATGGCTCACACCTGTCATCCCAGCACTTTGGAAGGCTAAGGCAGACGGAGCACCTGAGGTCAGAAGTTCGAGACCAGCCTGGCCAACATGGTGAAACCCCGCCTCTATCGGGGAAAAAAAAAAAGAAAAAGAAAAAAGGGCCGGGTGTGATGGCTCATGCCTGTAATCCCAGCACTTTGGGAGGCTGAGGTGAGCAGATCATGAGGTCAGGAGATCGAGGCCATCCTGGCTAACACAGTGAAACCCCATCTCTTCTAAATATACAAAAAATTAGCCGAGCATGGTGGCGGGCACCCGTAGTCCCAGCTACTCGGGAGGCTGAGGCAGGAGAATGGTGTGAACCCAGGAGGTGGACCTTACAGTGAGCCAAGATGGCGCCACTGCACTCCAGCCTGGACGACAGAGCAAGACTCCATCTCAGAAAAAAGAAAAAAAAAAAAATTAGCTGGGCATGCTGGCGTGCACCCATGATCCCAGCTACTCCAGAGGCTGAAGTGGGAGAATTGCTTGAACCCAGGAGACAGAAGTCGCAGTGAGCCAGGATCATGCCTCTGAACTCCAGCCTGAGCGACAAAATGAGACCCTGTCTCAAAACACACACACACACACACACACACAAACGCGCACACACACACGCGCACACACGCACACACATGCACGCGCACACGCGCACACACGCGCACACACGCACGCGCACACACGCACGCACGCGCACAATTCAAGATGAGATTTGGGCAGGGACATGGCCAAACCATATTAGTTACCTAAAAGCAAACAAGTGGATGTAAATAAAATATTAAGTAACTGATGGTATGCACAGAGCGGGAGGAAGTTGTTTGAAGAGGACTGAAGTGAGGACAGGTTGAACCACCTCCTTGAAATGTGCTAACACCCAGGCAGCATGGGCCTTCATAGACCCATTTTATAGTGGAAGAAACTGAGGCTTGGGGAGGTGGAGTCACTGGCCCAGGGACACGTTTGAAGCACAGGTCAGCCCGACTACAAAAGATGTGCTCTTTCCTTCCCTGGCGGTCCTGCCTCTGGATATTTCCTCGAGCTGTTCCAACCACCTGGCTTTTCTTCTGCCCATCTCTGCCACTTTATGCCCCTGCCACCTCCAGAAAGCCCTCCTGACTCTTCCAACCCACAGCCCCTGGGTCTTTCATCACTATGACAGCTGGGCTGGGGTCTGGCACAGGCAGGGGCTTATCCACTCGTCCCACAGAAGGGAGCACACCATGGAGCTGGCTGGATACCTGTTGAGTTTGTGAGACCTTGCATTGGCACAAAAAGGGTTAACTCACTTCATTTGCATACGGTGCCCAGATTCATCTTGGGAATACACTGCAGCATAATTGAAGAGAGGAAGGGGAGTTGCTGATACCCTGGAGGGGTGGATGAAGGGGAAAGGGCTCATTGTAGGCGAAACTAGAGGATCCTGGGCTGGGGGAGGGGAAAGGACTTAAGGCACAGATCACCCTAACTGATGTGGGGCCACTTAGAATGATATTCTTCCTCTCATGACACAGTGGTTTTGTTTTTGCATATTTTATATATTTTCCCTCAGACTGTAATAAGGTTAATCTTGGTTTATATAGATCGGACACATAGCCACATCCTTCTGAAAGCTGAGCAAACAGCAGTCCTAATGGGCGATTCAACCCACCTAGTGTTAACCACTGTGCAGATCAGTATGTAAGTCTATCGACAAATATCCATGAGCAGCTTCTAGTTGAGTAGTTTAATGACATGCAGTTCTTAGAGCAGTACGTGGCACATAGCAGGCACTTAACAAATA
>NW_012108696.1:3181012-3183471 GCF_000951045.1 Mandrillus leucophaeus
AGTGGCACAATCTCAGCTCACTGCAACCTCCACCTCCTGGGTTCAAGCGATTCTCCTGCCTCAGCCTCCCGAGTAGCTGGGATTACAGGCATGCGCCACCACACAGGCTAATTTTTGTATTTTTAATAGAGACAGGGTTTCAACATGTTGGTCTGGCTGGTCTTGAACTCCTGGCCTTAATAGATCTGCCTGCCTTGCATCCCAAAGTGCTGAGATAACAGGCATGAGCCACTGCACCTGGCCCATCACTGTGATGTTTGAACAGAGGCCAGGATGAAGTGAAGGAAGAGCTTTCCAGGCAGAAGGCACAGCCCATGCAAAGGCCCTGGGGTAGGACTGTGCCTGGCGTGTTGGAGGATCAGCAGGGAGGCCCACGTAGCTGGAGCAGAGTGAGGAGTGGGAAAGAGGGAGTAGAGAGGGCAGAAACAGGGCAGGGTGTGCAGGGCCTTCTTGACCACAGGAAGACTTGGGCTTTTTCCCTGAGGGAGGTGGGAGCCATGGAGGGTCATAGGCAGAGGAGCGGCAGGACCTGATTCAGATGCTCACAGGCGCCCTCTGGCTGCTGTTGCGGGGAGGACAGACTGTGAGAAGGCAGGTGAGACCCGAGGGACCAGGGTGGAGATGACTGCACTGGCCCAGGTGGGCAATGCTGGGACTGGATCCAGGGAGAGGCTGAGGGAGTGGGAGAAGTGGCCAGTCTAGGGACAGACAGAAACGAAGTGACCCTTGGCCAAGCTTCTGACCCGCTTGCAGGCTTTCTGGGGCCCGGACAACCTGCAGCCACCTATGAGGGCCACAGGCTCATCATTAACCCAGATGATGGGGGTTCAGGGGGTTGCTGCCTGATCAGGATTTACTTACGGGTGTGCACCAATCAGGGTCGGTACCCAGAACCCCTGAGTCTCCTGGCCTCTCCAGCTGCTACCCCCAGGCCCTCTGCAGCAAGGTTGAGGAGGGTACACACCCACCCCCAGGCCAGGCCGCTTGTGCCCCCAGTGACTCTGTGTATTGGCACCTGTTCTACCCTTTTGCATAGCTGTGCATTCCCCTGAGCACTTTAGCAGGAGTCCCCAAAGGGCGGAGCGGGAAGCACCAATGACATCATTCTCAGGGCCAGCCACTCCCAGTGTGCACCAGACCCGATCAAGATCCAAAGACAACCAGAGTTCCCAGATGACACTGGGGCTGGAGGCAGCGCCTGAAATAGCATTTCATGAGCGCAGCCTCTGTTCCAGGCACTGTTCCTGGGGCTTTCCAATGACCCCTGCCCTCGCAATGCTAGGTCTGTGCTGTTACTGCCACATTTTATGGGCGAGACACAGAAAGCCTGACCACCAGCCCACACCTACACAACACAGCCAGGATTGGAAACTGTCTCTGGGCAAAGGTTGTCCCTAGGTCTCAGGTGGGTGCCCGCTCTGCCCTCAAATCAAGGGAAAGGTGAGGGGCCTGAGAGATCAGTGATCAGAGGATGTCTCAGAGCAGAGATCCCTTCCCAACACAAACTGGATTTGCATACTCCCAGTAATGGGACCCTCACTCCCTGTACAGGAGACGCGCCTTGGTTTTGGACAATGCCAAGAGTTATATAATGTTTCCTTGCAGCCACTTGGGCTCCATCGCCTTCCTTTAATCTCCCTCCTTTGACCCTGCTCCTCCTCTTCGGAAGCTGTGCAGAAAAAAAATCGCCCTCTACCCTCCTTTCCCTTCCTCTCTATCCTTCCTCTTTCTTTCCTCTCCCTTCACATCTTTCTCTTTTTCCTTTCCCCCTCCTCCATCTCTCTTTCTTCTTCCTGTCCCTTTTTCCTCTCTCTTCTCCTCTCCATTCTCTCTTCCCTTCCCTTCCTCCCCTCCTCTCCTCTCCTCTTCTTCCGTGAAAACTTTTCAGCTGTTCCTCTGAGGATCAGAACTTCATAGAAAAGATGATCCCCTGAATTTGGAGTCAGACACTTCATTACCTCAAAACTCTGTAGCCCTGGGCAAGTCATATCATCTCTTTGAGACTCAATTTCCTCATCTGTTAAAAAAAAAAAAAAAAGTGATATTCCCTGTCTTGGTTTCCCCTGTAGCCTCAGTGACTAGCTCAGGGCCTGGGACACAGTAGTTGCTCTGTAAGTGTTTGCTGAATGAATGAATGTTGTCACCCTTTCTTTTTCCTTTCACTTCTTGGCCCATTGATTATTCCTCGTATGCCCCAGATCCAACCCTACTCAAGAGAGGGCTTGGCTGGACCTCATGGCCAGTGTGAAACTGAAAAGTTAGACAAAGTCTGCCTCCTGGCTCTCTTCCTCGTTGAACAATTTGCATTCAAATCATGAACTGTAATAGTTAATTATGTCATTAGCTGCTTAACATGTCTTCCCACGCATTCTATGTGCCAAGAGGGCAGGGCGGGGAGTTTTATTCACACTGTTCACGCTTGTAGTTCCAGCACCTTGGACAGCACCTGTCACTCATTA
>NW_012108696.1:3184956-3186463 GCF_000951045.1 Mandrillus leucophaeus
CCTCAGTCTCCCGAGTAGCTGGGATTACAGGCACCTGCCACCACACCCGGCTAATTTTTTGTGTTTTTAGTAGAGACGGGGTTTCACCATGTTGGCCAGGCTGGTCTTGAACTCCTGACCTCTGGTGATCCACCCGCTTCGGCCTCCCAAAGTGCTGAGATTACAGGCATGAGCCACTGCGCCCGGCTCCAGAGGAATTTTTTAACAGGGAAGGGATTCCATGTCTGGCTATAAAAGGTCGATCTAGCACATGAAGGAGCAACGTTTCCTCAAAAGTTAAAAGTCAGCCTGTATTTATCCAACGACCCCAATGGCACAACCAGCTCATTGATGAGAAGTATTTAACAGCTGTTTAGGACTGTGTTGAGAAGGATTCTTAGCCTGTGTCTCAGTTCTGCAGGGAAAGGAGTGCTGCAATCTATTAGTGATGCCTGGTTCTTGACTCCCTGGGAAAGAGTTCTGTTATTGATTAGTGATGCCTGCCATTTACCATGGACTGGACCCTGGTGGTCTGTTTGTTATACATTTGCTTTCCCAGGGTTAAGTAGCTGCTTCTCCTCAGAGAAAATCCTCCACACCGTCCTACAGGGGGCAGTAGGATGGCTCCCAGACTCAGACAGTCAGGGGTTCCAGTCTTGGCTGGACTGCTTTCTCCCTGTGTGACTTTGGACATGTGGCTTCTCATCTCTGTGCTTCATTTTTTCTCCTCTGCAAAGAGGGAACAGAAATGTAACCTACACAGAGTTCTTCTGCAAATAGTTTTAAGTATCCAGCATGCAGTAAGATTCTGCTGTGGTTGATAGTGGCCTCTCCAGGGTCCCCTCACTGCGGCCCAGGGTCTGAAGCTAAATCAGTTTTATTTCCAGCTCCAGCTCCAAGGTTGGTTCCAATTCTGCCCTCAAGACCTGGCAGACACCCTCAGCTGCATCTTGCACCTGGGGTTTGTCCCCAGCGCTGCCACAGACATGCCCCCACCTGGTGGTGGTGTGCATGAAGCAAAATGGACACAGGGACCATTTGGCTTGGGACTCTCCTGGGGAGGAGGTCCCCACGCCTGGCATCCGCTCACCTCCCTGTCCACCTGGACTTGCAAAGGTGCTCCTTGCCAGCCTGAGTGGGGACTGTCCCATGCCTGGCTGCTTCCAGCACTTGGCCTGATGTCCCATCATCAACATTTATGTCTGCAGGTGGCTGGGACCACTCTGCCTTCTTTGTGAGTTGGCATGGATTGGAGGGAGCTCGGAGAGCTGAGGGAGAAGTGGACGCCTCAACAGCATCTTGCTGGTGCCTGACCCCTGACCGAGAGGTGACTTTGGAGACTTTTCTCCAAAGACTTTTCTCTTTGGAGAACAATAAAAGTATAGAATGGCAGGTTGGGCGCAGTGGCTCATGCCTGTAATCCCAACACTTTGGGAGGCCAAGGTGGGTGGATCACAAGGTCAGGAGTTTGAGACCAGCCTGACCAACGTGGTGAGACCCGGTCTCTACTAAAAATACAAAAATTAGC
>NW_012108696.1:3187813-3189384 GCF_000951045.1 Mandrillus leucophaeus
GAATGAATGAATGTTGTCACCCTTTCTTTTTCCTTTCACTTCTTGGCCCATTGATTATTCCTCGTATGCCCCAGATCCAACCCTACTCAAGAGAGGGCTTGGCTGGACCTCATGGCCAGTGTGAAACTGAAAAGTTAGACAAAGTCTGCCTGCTGGCTCTCTTCCTCGTTGAACAATTTGCATTCAAATCATGAACTGTAATAGTTAATTATGTCATTAGCTGCTTAACATGTCTTCCCACGCATTCTATGTGCCAAGAGGGCAGGGCGGGGAGTTTTATTCACACTGTTCACGCTTGTAGTTCCAGCACCTTGGACAGCACCTGTCACTCATTAGGTGCTCAATAAATGCCTATGTGGGTGGCTGAGGGGTGGGGTGGGGGGGATGAATAGCACATGCTATATCCTTTTCTGCTTCCTTTTTCCTTATGCTCCAATCTATCAAGTTTTCTGGATCAAACACATTCTTCTTAGTGAGGTTCCAGGCAGAGAACGTGACACGATCACCTCCCTTTTTCTGCACTCCATACTCCCGTTAATGCAATCAGCACTTTTCTCCCTTTTTATGCTTTTCTTCTTCAGGAGAGGAAAATGTTAAAAATGTGATGATGCAGTCGGAAGTGTTTTAAGCCTTCAGACAATTCAGATTTGAGAATCAAGTGATGGAGGAAGAGCTAAAAAAAAAAATACATTCTCGTTTATTAGGGGGAGAAAGAAAGTGCCATCTCAATAAGATCGAGGCTCGTTAATGCTGGAATATAAAGATAGACACTTCCTGTCCTCGACAGGCAAACTTCACCCACAGCTGTGAGCTCCAGGCCTTCAAGAGTGGCTGGGGCAGGACGGCTACAAAGAGAATTTGATTGCTCCGGAGTTGAAGCCCAACGTGTTCGAGGAGTCATGCCAAGATTCAGTGAAGGTCACACAGGATGCGCGCTGCTGTGGGGAGGGGTTGTCCTTGAGACTCTCCTAGGACACGGGAAGGCTGGACTCCCATGAGAAGAGGATTCTCCCTCCTAGTGTGTTACATGCAAAGGTCTTGTCTGAGCCAGGTCTTGCACGGATGTCTCTTTTCCCAGGGTACTCACTGCATGACCTTGGGCACATATCACCCCCTCGCTGGGCCTCAGTTTCCCCTTCTGCCAAACGTAGAGAATATTTTAATACTTGACACGCTAATAGTAGCTCTAATGGGTTGCTGTTATTATTAGCTGTTCTTACTCTTTTTATTGTTGCTTCCATAATACCCCTGCTAGGGTGTTTGTCCAGCCCGTGGGGATTTTCTTGACCCTCTGTCCCTCTGACACATCACCAACTGCCTCACTCACTGTGTGACCCCACCCTCTGGTCTCAACAGATTGGACCTGGGTGGCTGTCACCACCCAGGTTATACAAACAGGCTGAGCCTATATGATTCTTTCTTTCTTTTTCTCTCTTTCTCTTTCTTTCTTTCTTTTTCTTTCTTCCTTTCTTTCTTTTTCTTTCTTTCTTTCTTTGTTTTTTCTTTCTCTTTCTTCTTTTTCTTTCTCTCTTTTCTCTCTTTCTCTCCTTCCTTCCTCCCTCCCTCCCTCC
>NW_012108696.1:3191849-3209330 GCF_000951045.1 Mandrillus leucophaeus
GCGGAGGTTGCGGTGAGCCAAGATTGCACAACTGCACTCCAGCCTGGGAGACAGAGACTCTGTCTCAAAAACAAACAAACAAACAAACAACAACAAACTGGAATCAGATAAGGCCACCCCTTCTCCAAACCCTTCCATGGGCCTCCTCCTGTGCTCTCTCCATAAACTTCATATTCTTCCCCAGATCCCTGCCCATCTCTGAGCCTCAGTTTTTTCGTCTGTCAAATGGGTCTATGAACCATCAGACTATGAGCCCACAATTGGCCATCTTGTTCCTTGCTGTTTCACCAGCACCTAGAACAGCACCAGACACACAGCAGGTGCCTAATAAATGAATGAAGGAATAAGCAAGCAAACCAATCAGCAAATTCATTCACATAGGCTCAGCTCTGTCCTTCAGTGGCCTCAGTGACTCCTGCCTGGTCCACCTCTGGCTGCCTCTCTGAGCTCTGTCTTTCTGGGATTGATGAGTTGGGTCTAAGCAGAGGCCCAGGGTACAGATGTCACTGTGGCCTCTGTGTCCCCCACCTGTGTCCCTGCAGCTCCTGGGCTGCAGCCTGTGAGGGAAGACAGATGGGCTCATAATATCCAACGAGTCGTAGCCGCCGCATCCCAGCCTGGACACATGCCCAGCCCACTCATCCACAGGTCTGTGACATGTAAGAGTTGGTACTACTGTTTCCCTGTGTGTGCCCCTGTGTGGCCACCTGGGTTGGTGTCATCCAGGGGAAATAACAGCCTTTGTCCTCCCCGCTCCACGTGACCCATTTTCTCCTCTCTGCCATGAAAGTCAATATTCTGGAAAAGGGTGGGAGGAAGAGGTGCTTTCACATTTTCCAGGAGAACTAACATTAATTAAGCACTTAATGTGTAATGGGCCCCATTTGGAGCCCTTTATTACAGTTCCCACATTTAATCCTCCTACAATCCTATTACTAGCCCCATTTTACAGATGGGGAAACTGAGGCACGAATGACTTGCCCAAGGCGCAGAGCCACCAAGAGCGTTTACGGCAATATTGTCTCCAATAGCAAAAATGGAAACAACCTAGATGTCCACCCATGGGGAATGATTAAAATACTCTGATTTTAATTAAAACATTAGCCGGGTGTGGTGGCACACACCTGTAGTCCTGGTGACTTGAGAGGCTGAGGCATGAGGACCACTTGAGCTCAGGAGTCAGAGGGTTCAGTGAGCTATGATCGCACCACTGTACTCCAGCCTGGGCAACGGGGCAAGAACCTGTCTCTAAACAAGAAAACAACAACAACAACAACAACAATTAGACCAGGTGTGGTAGCTCACACCTGTTATCCTACCACTTTGGGAGGCTGAGGTGGGAGGGTTGTTTGAGGCCAGGAGTATGAGACCAGCCTGGGCAACATAGCAAGACCCCATCTCTAAAACAAATTAAAAGAAAATTAGCCAAGCACTGTGGCACACACCTGTGGTCCCAGCTACTCGGGAGGCTGAGGCGGAAGGATCGTGTGAGCCTGGCGGGTGGAAGTTGTAGTGAGCAGAGATCGCACCACTGCACTCCAACCTGGGTGACAAAGAAAGACCCTGTCTCAAAGCAAAAGGAGAGAGAGAAAGAAAAATTTGTAAGATCTGTCTGGTTCCATATAATACCCAAAAGAATTTCAAACAAGTGTTCAAACAAAAACTGGTACACACATATTCATAACAGCTTGATTCACAATTTTCAGAAGCTGGAAACAACCTAACTGTCCATCAACGGATGGATGAATAAGCTAAAGGTGGTCCATGCATGCCGTGGAATATACTCAGTCATAAAAAGGAATGAAGTTCTGGCCAGGCGTGGTGGCTCACGCCTGTAATCCCTGCACTTTGGGAGGCCGAGTCAGGCAGATGACTCGAGGTCAGTAGTTCGAGACCAGCCTGGCCAACATGGCGAAACCCTGTCTCTACTAACAATACAAAACTTAGCTGTGCGTGGTGGTGGGTGCATGTAATCCCAGCTACTCGGGAGGGTGAGGCAGGAGAATCACTTGAACCCAGGAGGCAGAGGTTGCAATGAACGGAAATGGTGCCACTGCACTCCAGCCTGGGTGGAAGAGTGAGACTCTATCTCAAAAGGAAAAAAAAAATAAGGGAAGTTCTGATCCGCACTGCAATGTGGGTGAACCTTGAGAAGGTTATGCTCAGTGAGAGAAGCCAGACACAAAAGAACAAAGACTGTATGATTCCACTTATCGAAATGTCTAGAATAGGCAAATTAATCAAGACAGACAGTAGTGTAGAGGCTCGGGAGAGGAAAGCAGGAAGGTATTGCTTCAGGAGTTCAGAGTTTGGGGTGATAAAAATGATTTGGAAGTAGATGGTGGTGATATTAAACAACATTGTGAATGCACTTTAATGCCACTGAACATTTTTATTTTTATTTTATTTGTTTATTTTGACATAGAGTCTCACTCTACTGCCCAGGTTGGAGTGCAATGGCGCGATCTCGGCTCACTGCAACCTCCGCCTCCCAGGTTCAAGCGATTCTTCTGCCTCAGCCACCTGAGTAACTGGGATTATAGGCGCTCACCACCATGCCTGGCTAATTTTTTTTTTTTTATTTTTAGTGGAGATGGGGTTTCACCATGTTGGCTACCGCGCCCAGTTCCACTGAACATTTTTAAATGGATAAAGTAGTAAAGTTTCTATTACGTGTGTAATTTACCACGATAAAAAAAATGAATAGTCTGGGCCAGACATGGCGTCTCAAGCCTGTTATCCCAGCACTTTGGGAGGCCAAGGTGGGTGGATCACCTGAGGTCAGGAGTTTGAGAGCAGCCTGGCTAACATGATAAAACTCCGTCTCTACTAATAATACAAAAATTAGCCGGACGTGGTGGTGGGCGCCTGTAATCCCAGCTACTTGGGAGGCTGAGGCAGAAGAATCGCTTGAACCTGGGAGGCGGCAGTTGCAGTGAGCCGAGAGTGCACCACTGTACTCCAGGCTGGGTGAGAGTGAGACTCCGTCTCAAATAAATAAACAAACAAACAAACAAACAAATAAATAAATAAATAAATAAAACTTAAAAATCCAGCTCTGCTTTGAACAAGCTGTGTGACCTCAGGCAGGTCACTTCACCTCTCTGTGCCTTAGTGTCTTCATCTACAAAGCAAGCATGATGAACACCAACTCAGAAGGATGACGATGAGGCTCTACTGCATTAACACTAATAGGGTAGTGGAAGTAGGGTTTGGCATAAGACAGGTGCCATCTAAGCATTTCTTTTGACTTGTGTACTCTTTTATGCCTTTATCTATCCAAACAAAGAAATATCTAAGACTAAAGTTTTTGAATGTGGAATGAAGGGTATATGGAGAGTGTTTAGCTCCTGGCATCCAGCCCATGTTTGGCATCTGCAATCTCTGGGCTGGTGAGCTCACCCCTTCTCCTCTCCACTTCTTCCCCAGCCCATCCCCAGTGACCCAGCCTCAGAGCAAGTGATGCAACCAGGGGAAACTGAGTCCCTCCGGCCACAGGTGCTCCCACCACACCTTGCCTGCATGGAAGATGGAGGGCCTCCTGGCATTTTGTTCTCAGGGGATGTGGAACGAGGATGGGAAGTGTCTCCCAGTCACCTTAATTAGCATCTCAGAGGAGCTGGTTGCCATGACATCAGGAGGAAGTTGCCAACCGGGGCGAAGCCTGGTCCAGGTTGCCCCAGGAGGGACTCCATTCTTCTCAACGGCTAGCTTGGGGGATGGTTACCGGGTGATCAGGACTGGACTGTGGCTGGCCTGGCAAAGTCCCTCAGCTCTGGACTCAGGCTAAGATGGGTTTACATCCAAGCTTTACTTCTCACCATCTGAGACTTTTTGTCTTCTGGGAAGTAGAAACTAATTTAAAAAAATCTTCCTAGGAATATTGAGAGAATTCAATGGGCTATAAAATGCCCAGGACTGGGTTAGGAGACTTAACTATTGTTATTATTTCCTTTGGAGAAAGTGTCTTTAAATATGACCCCCAACCTTTTCTTCTTTCTCTTTCTCTCTCTCTCTCTCTCTCTCTCTCTATCTATCTTTCTCTCTTTCTTTCTTTTTCTTGCTCCATGCTGCAAGTTGGAGTGCAGTGGCGCAATCTCGGCTTACTGCAACCTCCGCCTCCTGGCTTCAAGTGATTCTCCTGCCTCAGCCTCCCCAGTAACTGGGATTACAGGCATGCACCACCACACCCGGCTAATTTTTTTGTATTTTTTAAGTAGAGATGGGGTTTCGCCATGTTGGCCAGACTGGTCTTGAACTCCTGACCTCAGGTGATCTACCCACCTCAGCCTCCCAAAGTGCTGGAATTACAGGTGTGAGCCACTGTGCCTGGCCCCCAAACCTTTCCTATGCATAGAAAGATGTCCCAAGAACGCACTTCACAACGTTAGTAGTGGTTATGTCTGGGGGCTGGCAATATTAATAAAACTGGCACATTTCATTCTCCCAATGACTCTGAGATGGGGTGGTTGTGCCCATAGTACAGATAGGGAAACTGAGGCTCAGAGAGGGAATGCAGCTTGTCGACAGTAACTGGGATTTGAAGCCAGGTGGCCAACTCCCTGACACTCCGGAACCACCACAGGACTGTGGATTACTCCTTTCTTTTCTTTTTCTTTTTTTGTTAATAGAGATGGGGTTTCACTATACTGCCCAAGCTAGGTTGCAGTGGTACAATCACAGCTCACTGCAGCCTCAAACTCCTGGGTTCAAGCGATCCTCTCTCCTCAGCCTCCTGGGTAGCTGAGACTATAGGTGCACAGAACCATGCCTGGTGACTTTTTAAAATTTTTATAGCTATGGGGTTTCACTACATTGCCCAGGCTGATCTCAAACTCCTGGCCTCAAGGGATCTTCTCATCTCAGCATCTCAACAAACTGATATTACAGGCATGAGCCACTATGACTGGTCTGGATGACTCATTTCTAAGTTCATTGGTTGGGGGTGTCTGGTCCACAAGCACCTCCCAACTTGAGATAAGGAGGCCACCCTCTAAGTAGTATCTGGGGGCCAGCCTACGAAGCAAGCACATCTATATAACCTCCCTTTCCCACCCCTCCTCTTAAGGGAGGAAGCCGGGGGTGCTGAGGCCCAGAAAGAGGCTCTGCCTTAGGTTATACAGCAAGCTTCCTCTGCAGTGGTCTCTACCTCTCCACTTATCCATCTCTGTCCAGGTCTCCGGGGAGGGTATGAGAAGTAGAAATAAGATGTAGTGATTTTAAAAAAACAAAAAGCAATGATTGATGCTACTGCTAAGGAGTCTTCTGATTAAGGAGACATCAGAGAGCAGCATTTTGGGTGCAAGGGGAGGCTGGGTCCTCCAACCTTGCTCCAGGGCCAGATAAGCCCCCTGGAGGGACTTTTTTCAGCTGGTGTGAATGTTGTGGGCCCTGAGACTTGGACCCCATAAGGGTTCCTTCAGAGAAGGGCTGTGTTGGCAGGAGCTCTGCCCCATTCTGAGCAGAGCTACAGCCTGGGAGAGCAAGGGACAGCCTGACAGGCTCTGGTCCATTCAACCAACTCAGGTTAGTGCTGATACTGGCAAGGCCATGTGTTGGCAGTAGCGGGGAGGAGGCTCAGGAAGAAATCAAAGAGGCAAAGCTGGGTAGTACCTTGTGGAGCTCAAGAGAATGGCCAGAGGGGCAGGTGGATGTGGCAGCACAAACCTGGAGATAGAACAGAGCATAGGGTCTAGAATGTGTAGACACTGAAGGGATGGGTGGGAGAATGGATGTGTTAGAATTGATGGATGGGTGGATGGATAGAGGCATAAATGGTTGGGTGGATGGGTTATGGATGGATGATGAGTGCTGCCTCCTGGCTTCAGCTGCTATGGGTGGATGATAGATGATAGATGGGTGAATGGATGATGGATGGATGGATGAGTGATTGATCAATGAATGGGTAAGTAGGTACATTTGTGGATGAGCTGGTGGGTGAATGGGTTATAGATGGATGATAGATCACAGGTGAGTGATGGATGGATGGATGAGTAGGTGGATGAGTGATTGGTGGATGGATTATGGATGGATAATAGATCATGGATGGGTGATGGATGGATGATGGATGGATGGATGGATGGATAGGTAGGTGGATGAGTGGTTGGGTGGGTAGGATATGGATGAATGATAGATGATAGATGGATGAATGGATGAATGAGGGATAGATGGATAGATAGATGGGTAGGTGGGTGAATGGTTGGGTGGATGGGTTATGGAAGGATGATTGGTGATGTATGGATGAATGAGTAGATAAATGAATGAATGGATGGATGGGTTACAGATGAGTGTAGATCATGGATGGGTGATAGATAAATATATGGATGAATGGATGAATGGATGAGTGGTTGGGTGGATGAATTATGGTTGGATGATGGATAGATGGATAGATGACGGATGGATGAATGGATGGATGAGTGATTGAGTGGTTGGATTATGGATGAATGATAGATGATGGATAGATGGATGGATGGATGAATGATGGATCAATGAATGGGTAGGTAGGTATGGAGATGGATGAAAGCATGGGTGAATGGATGAATGGATTGGTGGATAGATAAATGGGCAGTACTACTAACTGTAATGGCAACAGCCCAGTGATACCAACTCTGCCTTACCAAGAAGAATATGTGCTGAGCATATGACTTCACTAAATCCTCAGACTGACTGAGTGTAGGGTTGGCTGTGGCTCTGATGCTTTCACTCTACACTCAGGGTATCTGAGCTCTAACCGAATCCCTTCCTTAAAATCTCAGTGGTGTGGCCAGACACGGTGGCTCACTCCTGTGATCCCAGCACTTTGGGAGGCAGAGGTGGGCAGATCACAAGGTCAGGAGATCGAGATCATCCTGGCTAACATAGTGAAACCCCATCTGTACTAAAAATACAAAAACATTAGTGGGGCGTGGTGGCGGGCACCTGTAATCCCACCTACTCAGGAGGCCGAGGCAGAAAAATCCCTTGAACTTGAGAGGTGGAGCTTGCAGTGAGCCGAGATTGCACCGCTGCACTCCAGCCTGGGCGACAGAGCGAGACTCCGTCTAAAAAAAAAAAAAAATCTCAGTGGCGGGCTCTTCCCAGTACTATTCTAAGATTGCCCTTGTCCAGGTGGTTTCCCAGTGTCCAAATCCAGTGATCACTTCTCAGCACCCATCCTCCTTGCACTCCTATCAACATCTGCCCTGGGTGGTCCCTCCTCCTGGGAGCATCATCACATGGCCCCCAGGGTCCCCACATTTGCCTGCATTCACCCTCCTCTCTGTTGGACCCTTCTCAGTCTCTCTGCAAGCTTCTCTCTTCTACTTAGTGCGAAACACAGGGTAGCCCTTGGGCATAGTCTCTCTCCCTTCTTCTCATTCATCCCCATGGACCTGAATACATTCTAACACCATGGACTGTTAGATTTATGCCTTCAGAGGTCATCTGTCCTGGGAACATCAGACTCATATCCAAATGGCCCCTCTGCATCTACATGTAGGTGCCCAAAAGGTGGCTCAAACTTAACAAGCCAAAGCCAAATCTTGGTCATCACCCCTCCCCCTTCTGTGGCTCCTACCCCATCCTCTATCATCCATCCATAATATATCTACCCAACCATTCATCCATCCACTCATTCAACCAACCATTCATTCACTCATCCATCCATCCATCCATCCACCCATCCATCATCCATCTATTTATCCATCCATCGTCCATCTACCCATCCTTTATCTGTTATCCATCCATGACCCATTCACCCAACCACTCACCCATCCACCCACCTATTTATTCATCCATCCATCCATCCATCCATCCATCCATCCATCCATCACCCATCCATCCATCCATCACCCATCTATCCATCTATCCATCCATTCACTTATCCATCCATCATTTATTATCCATAACCAATCCACCCAACCACTCACTCATCCATCCACCCATCCACCCATAATTTATTCATTCATTCATCATCTATTATCCATTCACAACACATCAACCCACCCACTTATCCATCCATCCATAATTCATTCATTCATCGTCTATTATCGTCCATAACACGTCCACCTACCTACTCTTCCATCCATCCATCCATCCATCCATCCATCCATCCATCCATCCATCCATCCATGCTTATTCATCCATTCTCATCCTCCCCAAACTCATACTGATAGTTTGCACCTCTAACCTCCAAGGGGCTCAGGTCAGACACCCTGGAATCAATCTCAAGTCACCTCTTTTCCTCACATTTCACAATCAGTCCTTTAGAAAATCTTGTTGGCTCTGCATTCAAATCTATTCACAATCTGCCTACTTCTCACCCCTCTTTTACATCCCCAGGTCCAGCCCCATCATTGCCTGCCTGGACCAGTACAGTTGTCCTCACCTGCCCTACTCACTAACCCATCAGACCGTTCTCCCCTCAGCGGCCAGAGGGCGCCTGTGAGCACTTGAGTCAGATCCTGTCCCTCTTCTGCCCCACAGCCCTCCACGGCTGTCACCTCCCTCAGGGTCAAAAATCACGTCCTCTCTGTGGCCCACAAGGCTCTGTGTGACCTGCCTTGACACCTCTCTGCCCTCCCCTCCTGCATCTCTTTCCCTCACTCACTTTGCTCCAGCCACAGCGTTTTCCTCAATGTTTCTCCAACACACGAGGTGGGGTCCTGCCTCAGGGCTTCTGCATGGGCCGTGCCTTCTGTCTCCCTCCCCAACCTCCACCTCCTTTGGTCTCTATTCAAATGGCACTTCTCACAGAGACCTCCCCTGGCCACTTCCCCACATTTATCTCCCTCAGAGTCCGTTCTCCTTTGCTGCTGGTTTCCCTTCCCCTGCCTTAGCTCTTACCACCATCTGACCCACTGTATATTTTACTTGTGTGTGTCGGTTTTTGTTGTTGTTGTTGTTTTTGTTTTTGTTTGTTTGTTTGTTTTTTGATGGAATCTCACTCTGTTGCCCAGGCTGGAGTGCAGCAGTGGCGCAATCTCGACTCACTGCAAGCTCCACCTCCTGGGTTCACACCATTCTCCTGTCTCAGCCTCCCTAGTAGCTGGGATGGGATTACAGGCATTCTCCACTACGCCTGGCTTTTGTGTGTGTGTGTGTGTGTTTAGTAGAGATGGGGTTTCACCGCATTAGCCAGGATGGTCTCGATCTCCTGACCTCGTGATATACCCGCCTCAGCCTCCCAAAGTGCTGGGATTACAGGCGTGAGCCACCGCACCTGGCCTCTTGTGTATTTATTTATTTTTTTTTAGACAGAGTCTCCTTCTGTTGCCCAGGCTGGAGTGCAGTGATGTGATCATAGCTCACTGCAGCCTCAAACTCCTGGGCTCCAGCAATCCTCCCTCCTCAGCCTAAGTACCTGGAACTATAGGCACACCACCATGCCCTGCTTTTTTTGTTTTTGTTGTTGCAGAAGTGAGATCTTACTATGTTGCCCAGGCTGGTCGCAAACTCCTGGGCTCAAGTGATGCTCCTGCCTCAGCCCCCCAAAGCATTGAGATCACATGAGTGAGCAGCTGTGCCCCACCTACTTGTGTGTGGGGGTTTTCTTTGTTAACATGTAACATCAATTCTTCAAAAACAGAGATCTTCATTCTGTCTAATTTGCTATTTCCTCTCAGTACCTAGAACAGTGTCTGACTCAGTTATGACGTGTTGAATAATTAAATATTTAAGGGAAGTCTCAACCCATTTGTTGAGCACCCACTATTGCCAGATGCTGAAGAGCTTGTCCAGAAAAGAGAGAAAGTGTTTGCTAAACCCATGCAGAGACCACACCCCAAACCTGTTCAGAATGGCAGATCCCCTCCAAAATGTGGCAACGATAAAGGAAGTCTGTGGGGTGCAGTGGGTTCATGCCTGTAATCCCTGCACTTTGGGAGGATGACGCAGGAGGATTACTTGAGTCCAGGAGTTCGAGACCAACCTGACCAACATAGCAAGACCCCAGTGCTAAAAAAAAATTTAAAAAATTAGCTGGGCATGGTGGTGCACACCTGTAATCCCAGCTGCTCGGGAGGCTGAGGTTGGAGGATCACTTCAGCCCAGGAGGTTGAGGCTGGAGTGAGCTATGATCACACCACTACACTCCAGCCTGGGTGACAGAGTTAGACTCTGTTTCCAAAAAAACAAACAAACACACAAACAAAAAAACCCAAAAAACAAAAGAGGAAGTCCTTTCCGTCTGGGCTTTCCTCGCCTCCTACTCTGAGCCACTGGTTTCTTCGGGCATCCTGAAGCATGGACTCGCCTCGCGTTTGCTGCTCTCGGGCCCCCATCCCTGGCTCTGCTCTTTCTCTCACACCCTCAGTTCCCAAGTTTGAGGAAGTTTTTCTTCCGAGAACGTTCACGCAAGCCTTTCGCACCCTGGGCCGGCGACACGTGAGCCTAGAAAAAATCTTAAAGGTCAATGTCTATAATTGAATTTTCCTCTAGATAAAAATAGCATCTTTGTAATCGTTTAAATGGTTCTGAGGGAGGGAGAGAGGGAGCGAGAGAGAGAATGAGGGAGAGGACGAGAGGCACTGAGGGATGCTGTGTCTCCCAGCTAGCAGGTGCATGTGTGAGGGCATTTGTGTGGATACACGTGTGTGTGCCTGTGTCTGTGTTTGTGTGTGCATGCACCTGTGCACATGAGCTCATGTTTGTGTGACTTGTATGTATGTGTGCATTTCATGTGCATGTATGCACACATGAGCAGTGCATGCATGTGTTTTGTGTGTGCCTGTGTGCATGTGTGCATGTCATTGTTCATGTGTATCTATGTGCACACATGTGTGTATGTGTGCCTACATGCATGAATGTGTCAGTGTGCATCTGTGTGTGCAGGTGTGTTCAATGCATGTGTGCACACATGCCTTTGTGTGCACATGTGCCTAAGTGCGAGTGTGTGTATGTATACACATATGTGTCCATGTGTCCATGTTTGTGTGTGCATGTATATTTATGTTTGTGTGAATTGTGTGTGTGCATGCATTTGTGAATATGCATGTGTGCACATGTGCTTTTGTGCATGTGTGTGCATGTGTGAGTTTGCATGCATGTACATGTCTGTGTGCTTGTGTGTCTGGTGTGTGCAGGTCTGCCTACATGCATGAGTGTGTGAGTGTGCATCCATGTGTGCAGACACGTTCAATGCATGTGTGCACACATGCTTCTGTGTGCACATGTGCCTAAGTGCGAATGTGTGTATGTATACACATATATGTCCATGTGTCCATGCTTGTGTGTGCATGTATGTTCATGTTTGTGTGAATTGTGTGTGCATGCCTTTGTGAATATGCATATGCGTGCATGTGTGCACATGTGCTTATGTGCATGTGTGTCGGTTTGCATGTATGTACATGTTCATGTGCACGTGTTCACATGTAACCATGTGCACGTTTGTTCATGAGTGTACATGTATGTTAGTGTGCACTCATGATCATGTGCCACCTGTCTCTGTGTGTGTGTGTGCATGTATGCCTACATGCATGTAGGCACCCATGTTTGTGTGTGAGTGTGTGCACAGGTGTGTTGTGTACACACTGTCTGGGACCTGCCTTCATGCTTCAGGTGCCCATTCCACCAGAGCGGCTGCCTGCTCTTGGAAAACGAACTCTGATCTCAAGCCTTCCTGAGCTCCAACCAGCCCTGCCTGGGCGACCTTGGGTGTGTCATCTGTAATGCTGAGCCTCACATTTTCCCCATGTAAACTGGCAGGTGGGGTGAGCACAGCCACAGACAGCTCCTCTGACTGAGTCTGTGTGGAACCAGAGCTGGGGGCTCAGCTGCAGTTGAAGCTCAACCTGGCTGAATGGATGGCACGTGGAGGATGCTGGTGAGTGACCCAAAGAGGGGTGAGGTGGGCGTGGGCTTCTTCTCTGGGTCTCAGTTTCCCCTCCTTACACTGGAGAGTTGGACTCAAGTCTCTCTTGATCCTTCTAGTGACACATCCCACACTTGGCTGTATCAGGGCTCCTCCTTCTGTCCCTCATTCTCAAATCCCCCCACCTCATCTTGGGTGTGGCCTGTGAATTGGAAAGGCTGTCTCTGGGCCTCAGTTTCACCAGCTATAATAGAGAAAAGTCACTTGGGTGGGTCCAGAGGACCATACCCCTCTAACATTCAGTAATGTCCTCATGGAAATACATTTCCTCCCTATCAAATTTCAACAGAGGAAAGTTTAGCATCCATCTGCCCTTGCTTTTTGTTTCTGTTTTTTTTTTTTTTTTTTTTTTTTTTGAGATAGGGTCTCGCTCTGCTGCCAGGCTGGAGTGCAGTGGTGAGATCTCAGCTCACTGCAACCTCCGCCTCCCAGATTCAAATAATCCTCCCACCTTTGCCTCCCAAGCAGCTGGGATTAAAGGCATGCACCACCATCCCCCACAGCTAATTTTTGTATTTTTAGTAGAGATGGGATTTCAGCATGTTGGTCAGGCAGGTCTTGAACTCCTGACCTCAAAGTGATCCACCCCTCTTTGCCTCCTAAAGTGCTGGGATTATAGGTATGAGCCACCATGCCTGGCTGGAGTGGTTTTCTCCCAAGAGATCCACTTGATTCCTCCCTTCTCCTCTTCAAATCTTTTCTCAAATGTCACCTCCTCAGAGAAGCCCTCCCTGACTACCCCAGCTAAAGAAGCCATGTCTCCACCAGTCTTTACACCCTCACCCTACATTATTTTTCTTCATAGCCTTTTCAAAACCATTCATTATTTCCTACCTCGATGAGTGGCCATGCCTCATCAACTCTAAGGCAGCCATTTTTGCCTGTCTTTCTGTTGTAAATTTCAAAGCAAATTCATAGAACAGAACTTGGCACACAGTAGGTGCTCAAAAATTCTTGTTGAATGAATGAATGAATGAATGAAGGATGGAAGGTAGGAGGCTGTGAATGCCCATTCACAGATATGGACACAGTGGTTCGGTAAGGGAACGTCACTCAGTCCAAGTTCCACAATGGTCAGTGGCAAAAGTAGGATTCAAGCCCAGCTGGCTGGTCCCTCCTCTTCTTCCTCCCACTCATGCCCCAGGTCCGAGGGGCTGCCAAGCTGCTGCTAGCAATTTGGCTTTGACCTCCAACCATCGATCCACCAGAGGCTGCTCTGTGGGGTGCACTTCCTAATTTAGCTAAAACACCCTGTGCTGGCTACAGCGGGGTGATCGATGGCCCCACAGTCAGCTCAGGCACCCCCAATGCAGACACACACATTTGAGGCCTCTCTCTAGCCCTTGCCCCTGCAATCCCAGGCTGAGGTGGTCCTGCTGGTGGGAAGTGGATGGAGCGCATGCCGTGTGGTTCTAGACGGCGGTGGCCACATCTCCTGGGCACCTGTATTCTGCCAAGAGGAAGGGGAAACGTTGCTGTGGTCAAGGAAATGGAAAATCAAAACCAGAACAAGATCTTGCTTCACATTGATCAGATTGTGATCAATGTGATAAGGGTGAGGGAAACGGGACTCAGACAGCTAGTGAGCCCAGGAATGGTGGGGGGCTTTGCAGTGTCAAATAAAACTGCGATGCGGCAACTCTACCCAGCTCTCTAAGCCAGAGAAGATCTACATGCACGTGCAAAGATGCCTGTTTGCTGATGTGCCCTGCAGAGTCATGGTGGATAAACTGTAGAAGGTACATCTTGTGGAAACATATGCAGCTGTTAAAAGGAAAGAGGGGCCTTGCATGGTGGCTCATGCCTTATAATCCCAGTGCTTCAGGAGGCTGAGGTGAGAGGATGGGTTAAGGCCGGGAGTTTGAGACCAGCCTAGGCAACATAAAGAGACTCCATCTCTGCTAAAAAAAAAAAAAAGAAAAAAAAAATTTTAAAATCAGCCAGGCATGGTGGTGTGCACCTGTAGTCCCAGCTACTTGGGAGGCTGATGCACAAGGATCGTTTGAGCCTAGAAATTGAAGGTTACAGTGAGCTATGATTGCACCACTGCACTCCAGCTGGGTGACAGAGTGAGACCCTGTCTCAAAGCAGAAGAACAAGAGGAAGAGGAAAAAGAAGGAGAAGGAGAAAAGGGAGGAGGAGGAGAAGAGGGAGGAGGAGGAGAAGAGGGAGGAGGAGGAGAAGGAAGAAGAGGAAGAAGAAGAAGAGGAGGAGGAGGAGGAGGAGGAGAGGAGGAGGAGAAGGAGGAAGAGGAGGAGGAGTAGGAAGGCTGATCCACGTATCCTGACCTGGCAAGGGCTTTTGAGAGAAAGGACCAGAAGTCGCCTAGGCTGGAGTGCATTGGCGTGATCTGGCTCACTGCAGCCTCAAACTCCTGAGCTCAAGTGATCCTCCCACTTCAGCCTCGTGAGTAGCTGGAACCACAAGTGAACACCACCAGGCCTGACTAATGTTTTGTAGGGACAAGGTCTTCCTATACTGCCCAGGCTGATCCCAAACTTCTGGGCCCAAGCGATCCTCCTACCTTGGCCTCCCAAAATGTTGGGATGTCAGGCAAGAGCCACTGCACCCAGGCAGAATCACCCGTTCTCTGATGCCCATGTCTGCACTCCTACTCTCTCTGTCCTCATTTGTTCCTTTATTCATTCAACAAACATTGACAACCGTGTGCGCATGGCCCCGTTCTAGATACTAAAGACTCAGCAAAGAACAAGATAGACAGTATTTCCTGTACTCCTGGAACGGATGGAAGCTGGAGAGAGACAGAATTTGCAAGTAAGCAAAAGAAAACGATTTTCTTTTTTGAGATGAAGTCTCTGTCGCCCAGGCTAGAGGGCAGCGGTACAATCTTGGTTCACTACAACCTCTACCTCCCAGGTTCAAGCGATTCTCCTGCCTCAGCCCCCTGAGTAGCTGGGACTGCAAGCATGCGCCACCTTGCCTGGCTAATTTTTGTGTTTTTAGTAGAGATGGGGTTTCACCACGTTGGCCAGGCTGTTCTTGAACTCCTGACCTCAAGGGATCCGCCTGCCTTGGCCTCCCAAAGTACTGGGATTACAGGCGTGAGCCCCTGCACCCAGCCGAAAATGATCATTTCAGACAGTGATGAGTGATAAACAGAAGTGAAACTGGGTGAGGTGGGAAAAAAGCGATGGATTGGAGGGATGCAGTTTTAGCTGGGGTGGTCAGGGAGGGCCTCTCTGAGAAGGTGACATTTGAGCTGAGGCCTGATGAGAAGGAGCCAGCTATGAGAACATGTGGAGGAAGGGTGTTCCAAGCAGAGGGAACAGTCTGTGCAAAGGCCCTGAGGCAGGACAGTGCCTGGGGCATTGGAGAAACAGTGAAAAGGCCTGTGTGGCTGGAGCAGAGTGAGGAGGGGGAGAGAGGGAAGAGGGGAGGGCAGGGAAGGGACAGGAGGACAGTTCATGCAGGGCCTTGTGGGTCACAAAAAGGACTTGGGGCCGGGCACGTTGGCTCACGCTTGTAATTCCAGTAAAGTGGGCAGATCACTTGAGGTCAGGAGCTCAAGATCGGCCTGGCCAACATGGTGAAACTCTGTCTCTAATAAAAATACAAAAATTATCCGGGTGTGGTGGCGGGCACCTATAGTCCCAGCTACTCCTGAGGCTGAGGCAGTAGAATCGCTTGAACCTAGGAGGTGGAGGATGCAGTGAGCGAGATTGTGCCACTGCACTCCAGCCTGGGTGACAGAGTGAGACTCCACCTCAAAAAAAAAAAAAAAAAAAAAAAAAAAAGGGACTTGGGCTTTGACCCTGAAGAAGGTGGGAGCCATGGAGGGCTGCGGACAGAGGAGGGACAGGCCCTGACTCAGGTGCTCACTGGCGCCCTCTGGTGGCTGCAGTGGGGAGGACACACTGTGGCAGGTGAGGGTGGGACCCGAGGAATCAGGACTGAGGCAACTGCACGAGTTTAGGCAGGCAGTGATGGGGGCTGGACCTGGTGGAGACCACAGAAGGAGGAGGAGGATGAGGTTATACACATTCCATCTCACTTCCCTCCACCATGAGTGGCTCATCTGCAGGGCAGTGGCACGTCCCCAGCACCACCAGCACCACAAGCTCATGAATCCCCAGAGACCCTGCAGCTGCAAAACTCTTAGCTAGGAGTGCCCTCAGAGGCCCAGAGACGTCCAGTGTCACCCCTAGATCACCCGGCAAACTAGATGCAGAGCCAGAACTTGTGCCCTTGGTGCCACCTCCTCTCTGGCTCAGCTGTGTGCTCTGCCACCTCTTCCAGGGACAAAGATTAGGAGTTTGTTTACTGATACTATTTTTATTGATCTTTTTTTAAAACAAGTGCTCAGCAAAAAAGATGCACTTAGCCAAACTGCTCCTATGATATCTGTGGGAATTCCTCTAAGCTATCCCAGGCATGGGGACTATTGGGTGGGAAAGGCACAGAACCTGATCTCTTCAGATTTCGTTTTAATTTATTATTATTATTATTATTATTATTAAGATGGAGTTTCGCTCTTGTTGCCCAGGCTGGAGTGCAGTGGTGCCATCTCAGCTCACTGCAATCTCCGGCTCCTGGGTTTCAAGTGATTCTCCTGCCTCAGCCTCCCAGGTAGCTGGGATTACAGGTGCGGGTCACCACGCCCAGCTAATTTTTCTTTCTTTTTTTTTTTTTTCTGACTCTCGCTCTTGTTGCCCAGGCTGGAGTACAATGGCACGATCTCAGCTCACTGCAACCTCTGCCTCCCGGTGCAAGCAATTCTCCTGCCTGGGCCTCTGAGTAGCTGGGATTACAGTCACCCGCCACCACGCCCAGCCAGTTTTTTTGTTATTTTTAGTAGAGACGGGGTTTCACCATGTTGGCCAGGCTGGTCTCGAACTCCTGACCTCAGGTGATCCACCTGCCTCAGCCTCCCAAAGTGATGGGATTACAGGTATTAGCCACCATGCCCAGCGAGCTATTTTATTTTCTATAATTTAACTTAATTTCAGATCCTGAGACCTTCATCTTTCCAGTATCAGTTTCTCTTGGGAGTTCACTAACTGAGACAGAGAGTAGAACATTGGTGACTGGGGGCTGGGGGAGGGGGACAGGGAGGAGAGTGTTTCGTGGGGACAGAGTTTATGTTTGGGAATATGAGAAAGTTTAGGAAATGGATGGTGGTGATGGTTACATGACGATGTGAATGTGCTTAACACCACTGGATGTTACACTGAAAGATGGTTGAAGTGGCAAATCTCATTTTATGTATATTTTACCACAAAAAAAGAAAAAAGACTTGGGCGGAAAAAAAAAGTGACCAACTGAGAGAAGATTATTGCCAAAACCATAACAAAGGATGTGAATATATAAAGAGCTCTTACAAATCAACAAGAAAAAATTAAAAATGGGCAAAGCACATGAACAGGCAATTCTAAAAAGTGAAAATACAAATTCAAATGGCCAGCTGGGCATGGTGGCACACGCCTGTAATCCCAGCACTTTGGGAAGCCTAGGCAGGTGGATCACCTGAGGTCAGGAGTTTGAGACCAGCCTGGCCAACATGGTGAAACCTTGTTTCTTCTAAAAACGTAAAAATTAGCCAGGCATGATTGTGGGCACCTGTAATCCCAGCTACCCAGGAGGCTGAGGTAGGAGAATCGCTTGAACCCAGGAGG
>NW_012108696.1:3209510-3212842 GCF_000951045.1 Mandrillus leucophaeus
TATATATAAAATGGCAAAATTACATAAAAAGGTGCTGACTCTCACAGTAAAATAAGACTATAAACAGCAAGATACTTTTAAGATGCATTAGACTGGGGAAAAAATCAGTTCATCCATAGGCAGTGTTGAGAGGTCATGAGATGTGGGTTCAGTGTGAATGCTGAACAAGCATCTTGCATGTATTGATTCCCAAACTGAACATCTTCCCTAAGCTTCTCCATCTGAGTAAATGGCACCCATTGTCTAAGCTCAAAACCTGGAGTTGTCTGTGTGTCCTTCCTTTGCCTCTACTGCCAAAATATATTCTAGCCCCTTCCTCTCTCTTTCCTCACTGCTACTGCACACGTCCAAGCCTTCATCATTTGTCATCCATCCTAGCCTCCTATTCCACTTCTGCCCACTATGATCTATTTTCCCCACGGCCATCCTCAGTCCAAACCCTGCAATAGCTCCTGCTGTTAGCACAAAAGTATCCATTTCTTGCCACAGGCAGGATCCTTCACGATCTACTTCATTCCCTCGATGTTACTCTCTTACTTCCCACTTTCCCCCGTCCTCTCCTCTCCAGCACTCAGATTTTCTCACTGCACTCTTATTATAATTATTGTTAAGGTTTGTTTATTTAGTTATTTTACTGGTAAAATGTACATAACATAAAATTTACCGTTTTCACCACTTTTAAGTATATCATTCAATGGAGTTAAGTGCACTCACAATGTTGTGTAGCCATCACCGCTATTTCCAGAGCTTTTCATCGTTCCGAACAGAAACTCTGTACCTGTTTAGCAATAACTCTCCATCCTCTCTTCCCCTCAACCTCAGGTAACTTCTCTTCTACTTTCTGTTTCTATGACTTTCTGTTGCTATGACTTTAATTACTCCAGGTACATCTTATAAGAGGAATCATACAATATTTGTCCTTTTGTATCTAGTTTCTCTCCCTTTCCTTCCTTCCTTCCTTCCTTCTTTCCTTCCTTCCTTCCTTCCTTCTTTCCTTCCTCCTCCTCCTCCTTCTCCTCTCCTCCTCCTCCTCTTTCTTCTTCATCTTCTTCCTCTTTCTTTCTCTCTTCCTTTCCTTTTCTTTCCTTTTCCCTTTCCTTTTCCCTTTCCTTTCCTTTCCTCTCCTCTCCTCTCTTTTCCTTTCCTTTCCTTTCCTTTCCTTTCCTTTCTGTTTCTCTCTCTCTCTTCCTTCTTTTTAACTTGAGATGGGGTCTCCCTCTGTCACCCAGGCTAGAGTGCAGTGGCATGATCATGACTCACTGCAGCCAGCCTCCCAAGTAGCTGGGACAACAGATGTGCACCACCACGCCTGGTTAATTTTAAAACTTTTTGTAGCAAGGGGGTTTTGTCATGTTGCCCAGGCTGGTGTTGAACTCCTGGGCTTAAATGATACTCCCCCCTTGGCTTCCCAAAGTGCTGGGACTACAAGCAGTAGCCACCACACCAGACTGGCTTATTTTACTTAGCATGATGTCCTCAAGGTCTGTCCATGTGTAGCATGGGTCAGAATCCTTCTTTATTTTAAGGCTGAATAATATCCCATGGTATGGATGGACCACATTGTGTCTCTTCATTCACCCATCCGTGAACGTGGGTTGCTTTCACCTTTTGGCTGTTGTGAACTTGTGTGAACATGGGTGTGCAAGTGTCTGTTAGAGTCTCTCTTTTTGGCCGGGTACGGTGGCTCACACCTGTAATCCCAGCACTCTGGGAGGCCGAGGCGGGCAGATCATGAGGTCAAGAGACCGAGACCATCCCGGCCAACCTGGTGAAACCCCATCTCCACTAAAAATACAAAAAAATCAGTTAGGCGTGGTGGCGTGCACCTGTAATCCCAGCTACTCGGCAGGCTGAGGCAGGAGGATCGACTGAACCTGGGAGGTGGAAATTACAGTGAGCCGAGATCATGCCACTGCACTCCAGCCTGGCGACAGAGCAAGATTCTGCCTCCAAAAAAAAAAAAAAGTCTCTCTTTTCAATGCTTTAGGGCACGAATCCTCAGGTTGTTTTGTTGTTTGTTTTTTGAGATGAAGTTTCACTCTGTTGGCCAGGCTGGAGTGCAATGGTGTGATCTCTACCCACTGCAACCTCCACCCCCTGTGTTCAAGCAACTCTCCTTTCTTAGCCTCTCGCATAGCTGGGACTACAGGCGTGCACCACCACACCCGGCTAATTTTTTTTTTTTTTTTGTATTTTCAGTAGAGATGAGGTTTCACCATATTGGTCACGCTGGTCTTGAACTCCTGACCTCAGGTGATGCCCCCACCTCGGCCTCCCAAAGTGCTGGGATTACAGACACGAATCACTGCACCTGGCCCCTCACTGTCCTTTGAACATACCAGATATGGCCCTGCCACAGGGCCTTTGCTCTGGCTGTGCCCTCTGTCTGGAATGCTCTCTTCCAGATCTTTCCATGGATGGCTCCTTCTTATCTAACCGTGGTACCATCATGCTGACCCAGCCATCGTTCTCCACCAAGACACTGGACGCCTGCCACCAGTCGACAGGACGCATCACTACCTCCTGACCCAGAGAAATTTCACCCTAGCCTGGCTGGGACAACCCCTATCACTCCAAGCCCCTCTGCATGCCTTTGAATCCTGCCTTTGGCCCTGCTGTGGTTGCCAGACACAGCCATGGGGAAATCATAAGAAACACATCAGGGTGGATGACAATAACAAAAGCAATAATTACACTAATGTCAACAGCAATTAGAAAACAAAGGCCTTGGGCCGAGCATGGTGGCTCACGCCTGTAATCCCAGCACTATGGGAGGCTGAGGCGGGTGGATCACAAGGTCAGGAGCTTGAGACCAGCCTGGCCAACATGGTGAGATCCCGTCTCTACTAAAATAACAAAAAATTAGCTGGGCATGGTGGTGGGGACCTGTAATCCCAGCTACTTGGGAGGCCGAGGCAGGAGAATCACTTGAACCCAGGAGGCAGAGGTTGCAGTGAGCTGAGATCATGCCACTGCACTCCAGCCCAGGTGACAGAGCCAGACTCTGTTTTAAAAACAAAACAAAACAAAAAAAAACAAACAAGGTCGTGCACAGTGGCTCATGCTGCAATTCCAGCACCCCAGCACTTTGGGAGGTCGAGGTGGGCAGATCCCTTGAGGTCAGGAGTTCAAGACCAGCCTGGGCAACATGGTGAAACTCTATATCTACAAAAAAACCCAGAAAAAGTAGCTAAGTGTGCTGATGCACTCCTATAATCCCAGATACACAGGAGGCTGAGGCGGGAGGATCGCTTGAGCCTGGAGGCAGAGGTTGCAGTGAGCGAAGATCATGCCATTGCACTCCAACCTGGGTGACAGACCAAGACTCTGTC
>NW_012108696.1:3213747-3215291 GCF_000951045.1 Mandrillus leucophaeus
CAACCACGCCTGGCTAATTTTTGTATTTTTAGTAGAGATGGGGTTTCACCGTGTTGGCCAGGCTGGTCTCGAACTCCTGACCTCAGGTGATCAGCCTGCCTCAACCTCCCAAATGCTGGGATTACAGGTGTGAGCCACTGAGCCCGGCCTAATTAGCTTCTTATTCCATCCCCTCCTTGGTTTCCATATCCGCCGTGTGGGCACCACACACATCCCCATTTTACAGATGAGAAGAATGAGGTTCAGCACAGAGAAATCTCTCGTTGGAGGTCTCCTAGGAGGATTCACGTCCGGATAGCCAAACTCTAGTCCCCAAGTGGCACCACCTGGCTCTGTGCCTGGCTGCTTGGTGGCATTTTACTTTATTATTTCCCAGGCGCCCTGTTAATCGTCCGCACCAAGCGATTAGCACGTCATTTATATATGGCCTGGTGTCTAATTGTCCAGACAGTGGAGCTGGTGGCTCAAAACCTCCCTTCCTAATTGTCTTCCCTGCACAATTAGTACCTCGTTATATACGGCTCTGTGGTTGTCTACACTTCTGCAGTCTACCGGCCTCGCTTCTAATTGTCCAGGCTCTGTAATTAATGCCTCAGGAAAGGGCTCCCTTTCTTCTCTATGCAGTTACAGCTATACTCATTCCTGTAGCAGGGCTGGGGCAGTGTCCAAGGGAGGAAAATATAGTCCCTGACTCCAGGGAGGTCATTGTCAAGTGAGGAAGATGACAGGCAAAAAAAAAACACATGATTCCTGGGAGCTACAAATCCTGGTTGTAGAGTGGGGTACTGACCGATGGTGCCCTCGGCTGGGAGAGAGGTAATGGAAACTGGGCTTTGCAGGATGTATAGGAGTTTGTGAGGTGGAAAAGCATTCCAAGAAGAGGGAACCGCATATGCGAAGGTTCAGATGTTGGAAAGAGTTAAGTATTTGAGTGGGTTAAAAAGTTAGTAATAAAGTCTAGCTGGAGTGTAGAACTATAACAGGGGTAAATTTAGGGAGAAAGAAGGCCTAGAAAGGGCTTTAAACACTACATTGAGGGGCTCGGATCTTAACGTCTGGGAATCTATGACGGGATTTAAGCAGGAAGAGAGACTTGATCATGGAAAATTTTTTAAAAAAGAAACAATCAGGCCATGCACAGTGTCTCAAAACTGTAATCCCAGTACTTTGGGAGGCTGAGATGGGCAGATTGCTTGAGCCCAGGAGTTCTGACACCAGCCTGAGCAACATGGTGAAACCTTGTCTCTACAAAAAATAGAAAAATTAGCCAGGTGTGGTGCCGTACATACACCTGTGGTCCCAGCTACTCCGGAGGCTGAGGTGGGAGGATTGCTTGAGCCTGGGAGGTGGAGGTTGCAGTGACCTGCGATTGTGCCACTTTTTGAGACCCTGTCTCAAAAAACAAGGAAGGAAGGAAGGAAGGAAAGAAGGAAGGAAGGAAGGAAGGAAACAGAGAGAAAGAAGAAGGAAGGAAGGAAGGAAGGAAGGAAGGAAGGAAGGAAGGAAGGAAAGAAAGAAAGAAAGAAAGAAAGAAAGAAAGAAAG
>NW_012108696.1:3215706-3225629 GCF_000951045.1 Mandrillus leucophaeus
CCATGAGACCAGGGAGGAGGTGATTCCTGTTGTCTAGAGGTGAATGCAAGGTGGACTGAAGGGATCAGAGGCCATGAAAATGGAAAGGAGGGGATGGATGATAGGAATGGGCAGCATGTGGATACTGACCAGTGATGGGTGACAGTGAGGGAGGAGAGGCAACTCACACCCAGGTCTTTAAGCGAATGAGCCTCATTCTAGCAAATGTTGTCTTCTGGTTTGGAACACAGAAACCAGCTCAGGTTTAGGGTCACAGATGTGGGAGCCATCCCTAAAACTGCAGGAATAAATGCGTCCGCCTAGAGAAAGATACAACAGGGACCTGTGAGCAAGAAATCAACATTTGGGCTGGCGTGGTGGCTCACACCTGTAATCCCAGCACTTTGGGAGGCCAAGGTGGGTGGATCACCTGAGGTCAGGAGTTCGAGACCAGCCTGGCCAACAGGGCAAAACCCCATCTCTACTAAAAGTATTAAAACTTAGCTGTGTGCAGTGGTGGGCACCTGTAATCCCAGCTACTCTGGAGGCTGAGAATCACTTGAACCCAGGAAGTGGAGGTTGCCATGAGCCGAAATTGCACCACTGCACTCCAGCCTGGGTGACAGAGTAAGATTCTGTCTCCAAAAAAAGAAACAAAGGAAGAAAAAGAATCCCAACATTTGTTGTGATAAGCCAATGAGATTCAGAATGATTTGTTATGTGGCATTAACACAGCACTCGCTGACTGCTACAAGTCTCCGTCAACTGATGGAGAGTTCCCCAAGGCCAGGCTCCTTTTGACAGATGAGAAAATGGAGGCCAGGGACATACTCAACATTTTTCATCCCGTCTGGACCAGCCCCATCTACACATCTCTGAAATCTCTAGCTAGGCAGGAATCCGGACTCCCGTAGCTGCTCTGTGAATTAAGAAACTCAAGGGGTTCCAATAGGTTCTGTGGTAAATTGCCCATGAAAGTACTAGAGGAAACCTAGCTCAGAGGGGAGAAGATCTATGATGATATATCTCCAGGAAGGAAAAAAAAAAAAAAAAAAAGATTTGGGAGCTCAGCAGCGGAATGTTCTATAAGAACCTTTTAAAAGCAAACACAGGAGACACGAGCAGTTTTTAAAATGACAGACAATACAAAGGAAGATAATATATTTAAAACCTATATCAGTTGTTAACAGACCATAAAAATACAGCTACATTAATCTGAGCTGTCTGTCACGGGCTCTCAGAGCAGCTGTGTGATTTTATAGTTTCGCTCCTGCCGGTTTCTTGACACTTTCACAAATACATCTCAATTTATTTGGATAAGGACAATAGAAAAATATTGCTCTTGTTTTTTCATTGATTCTCTCTTTCTTCTCCCTCTTCTTCCTCTGCCACTCTCCAAACAGCTGGGAGATCTTACCGGGCCGGCTGAGCGCCGGTGGAGAGGGGATCTTGTTTATTCCATTGGGAGAAAAGTTTCCATGAGGGTTTACCTTCCCCACTGAGTCTCAGGCTTGTGGGGAAATAGCCGATGGGCACCAGTTGCTGCTGTGTGTCTGTGGTCCAGTGTCTCACCTTCTCTGAGGTTTGTGGGCAAAGAGTCTACACATATCTGCTCCTGACTTCGGTTTCTTTTTTTGTTTGTTTGTTTCTTTTGTTTTTGTGTTTTTTTTTTTGAGATGGAGTTTCGCTCTTGTTGCCCAGGCTGGAGTGCACTGGCGTGATCTCACTGCAACCTCCACCTCGCGGGTTCAAGCGATTCTCCTGCCTCAGCCTCCCGAGTAGCCAGGATTACAGGCACCCACCAGCATGCCTGGCTAATTTTTTTGTATTTTTAGTAGAGATGGGGTTTCATCATGTTGGCCAGGCTGGTCTCGAAATCCTGACCTCAGGTGATCTACCCACCTCGGCCTTCCAAAGTGCTGGGATTATAGGTGTGAGCCACCATGCCCAGCCCTGATCTGAGTTTCTTTCTTCCCAGAGAGGCCTCATCGCCAAGTCCTGCCCTCCTTAGTCATGGCAAAATCCATGCCTTTTAGAATCCTCCATGTGCCCCCTACCCCATCCTCTCCTCCCTGCCCTCCCCTCCTCTTCATCTCCCCATTACTCACTCTGCTCCAGCCACACGGACCTCCTCGCTGCTCCTCCAGCAGTTCAGGCGCGGTCCTGTCCAAGGGCCTTGGCACATGTGGTGCTCTCCATCTGAAAATCCTCCCTCCATCCTCCCCAGGACTGCTCGCTTCCTTCCTTCCTTCCTTCCTTCCTTCCTTCCGTCCTTCCTTCCTTCCTTCCGTCCTTCCTTCCTTCCTTCCTTCCTTCCTTTTTTGATAGAATCTCCCTCTGTTGCCCAGACTTGGCTGCAGTGGCGCCATCTCTACTCACAACAACCTCCGCCTCCTGGGTTCAAGTGATTCTCCTGCCTCAGCCTCCTGAGTAGCTGGGATTACAGGTGCCTATAGCACGCCTGGTTAATTTTGTTTTTGTATTTTTTGTAGAGATGGGGTTTCACCATGTTGATCAGGCTGGTCTTGAACTCCTGACCTCTTGATCTGTTCACCTCAGTCTCCCAGAGTGCTGGGATTACAGGCATGAGTCACCGCGCCCAGCCCTCCTTTCTGTTTCAGCTGTCAGCTCAAAAGACCACCACTTTCTCAAAGAGCCACCACCCTGCAGCCACCCTGGGCTAACCAAGCCTCCTGCGTCCCTCCGTTCACATCACATCATGTTCTGTGTCTGTCCCAGCATGTCACTAGTTGAAAATAGTTTAGGCCAGGTGTGGGGGCTCACGCCTATAATCTCGGCACTTTGGAAGGCTGGGGTAGGAGGATCGCTTGAGCCCAGTTCAAGACCAGCCTGGGCAACATATTAATACTTCATCTCCACAAAAAATTTAAAAATTAGCCAGGTGTAGTGGTGCACACCTGTAGTCCCAGCTACTGGGGAGGCCGAGGTGAGAGGATCCCTTGAGCCCAGGAGGTTGAGGTTGCAGTGAGCCGTGATTGTACCACTGCACTACAGCCTCAGCGACAGAGCGTGACTGTCTCAAAAACAGCAAAGAGGCCAGGTGCGTTGGCTCATGCCTGTGATCTCAGCACTTTGGGAAGCCAAGGCAGGCAGATCACTTGAGGTGAGGAGTTCGAGACCAGCCTGGGCAACATGGTGAAACCTCGTCTCTACTAAAAATACAGAAATTAGCCGGGTGTGGTGGCAGGCGCCTGTAATCCCAGCTGCTCAGAACACTGAGGCAGGAGACTAGCTTGAATCTGGGAGGCGGAAGTTGCAGTGAGCTGAGATCACGCCACTACACTTCAGCTCTGGGCAAAGGAGCGAGACTCTGTTCTGAAAAAAAGAAAAAAGAAAAGAAATTAGCTTGTTCGTTTATCGTCTGACCCTTACACCAGAATGAGCCCCGTAAACTCAGAGGATTTTTTTTTCTTGGCTTCCTGTGTTTACTGGTACACACCAGATGCTCAATACGTTCTTGTGAAGGGAATGAATTCAAAGGGAAGTGAAAGTGAACAGGACTCTCTTAGCGAGGGGAATTGCTGGGATAAGGGCTTGGAGGTGGGGACTTGTGATGGGAAATTGTGAACTCCAAGCGTTTGAAGTGGGAACCCAGCCTCCTCCCGTTCCATGGTAAGTTTCCACGTCTGACCACTCAAGCATCACAGACCCCATCTGCAGCACCGTGTTGGCCACTCTGGGAGCTGCTGCCTGTCCCCATGTGGCCCCCTTCTCATGACGGCCTCCTGGCCCGAGACCACAGGTGGCTCCTTTGCTCCAGCCCTGCCTTCCTGCCTCTCCATCGGAGACATCCCAGACGACGCTGCTGCCACAGATGAAACACACTTGGTGCTGGGGAAGGCCCGGCACAGATGTCCCCGGAATGGAACATCTGGGCCGCATGTTGCTGGCAGCTGGTGGGAACCAGGACGCTGCGAAGTGCAGCCACATCTCTGGGAGGCTGGGTGGCCCTGAGCCGCCTCCTGTCCTGCCATCTGTCTGCGGTCAAAGATTCCCTGATGGTTTCTCTGGGTTAAGGAGGAAAGGACCTAAAACTGACTGTCATTTCTAATTTCTCCATCTCCCTCCCTCCCCACTTCCTTCCATCATCGAGACCTGGGGCTGTCACTCTTAATTATACCCTGGATCCAAGCACATTGCTCCAGCTCACTCCCACTGCCCTGCCCGAGCCAGGCCAGCACCATCATTTGCCTGGACTAGTGCAATAGCACCTACTGGTTAGGTCTCAGCTACTTCCCCGACCTGGCCTCCTCTTGCTCTTCCTGCCTCACTAACTCTGTTCCAGCCATGCTGGTCTTTCTGCTGTTGTTTGAATATGCCAGGTATTCGGAAGCCTCAGAGGCTTCACACTGGCTGTTCCCTCTGCCTAGAATGATCTGCTCCCCAGATCTCCCCATGACTCGCTCCTCCTCATTCTCCAAATCTCTGTTCAAAGATCACCTCCTCCAAGAAGCCCACCTGATTTCCCTTGCACATTCAACCTCCGTGGCCTCTCTGACTCCAACTTCTCCCTCTCTGCTCCAGCTGCACAGGCCTCCTTGCTGTTCCTCCAACACGCCAGGCACAGTCCTGTCCCAGAGCCTTTGCCTGGGCTGTGCCCTCTGCCCAGAACCCTCCTCTCTTTTGCCTGGGAAATTTCTGCTTATCTTCTTAACTCCAGCTCCAGTGTCCATCCCCCAGCTCCTCTCCCCAGACTCCCCCAGATCCCAAGGGCCTGGGTGTGTCTGTGTCTGGCTGTGTCTCCACAGCAGCCTGGAACCCCCGGGAGCCCCTTTGTACACAGCTGGTCACACAGTGGTCATCTTAAACCATTTCCTGACCTGAATTCACTTTTCCTTTTCAGATGCCTCTCAGCCTGCGTTTCCTTCCAGAATTTCCATGAACCAGGGGGTTGGCTGCAGTGTCTGTTTGGAAGATGTGGCTGGAAGTATGAGGGGTCTGCCTTGAAGCTGAGTTTACATGGCAGGCTCACCTTTCAAACTTGGATGGTCAGTTTCCTTGGGGTGGCTTTGGGGTTCCTGATAAAGGTTTTAAAGGGGTTGAAAGCCCCCCAAACCATCCCCTTGGAAGTGCCCATCTCCCCCTCTGGCTACCCAGGGTCCCATCCCTCTCTGGATATCTCCTTCGTGGTCCCAGTTCCCTGCTCCGATCCCCCAGTGTGGACGTCACTTCAGGGGGCATTGAACTACATGGCCAGAGGCAAAGACAAGCCTGGTGGCTAACACTGATCCTGGAGCCACGTGGCCTGGGTTCGGGTCCCAGGTTGCGTCTTTTGTTCATAGTGTGTGATCTTGACCTCTCTGGGTCTCAGTTTCCCTATCTCTAAAATTGGGATAATGGAAGCTCACGCCCATGATCCCAGCACTTAGGGAGGCTGAGGCAGAAGGGTTGCTTGAGTGCAGGAGTTCACGACTAGCCTGGGCAATATAGTGAGGTCCCCATCTCTTTGAAAAAACATTTTTTTAATTGGGTGGGCGTGGTGATGCATGCCTGTGGTCCCAGCTACCGGGGAGGCTGAGGTGAGAGGATTGCTGAGTTTAGGGGGAAGAAGTTGAGGCTGCAGTGAGCTATGATTGAAGGACTGCACTCCAGCTTGGGCAACACAGTGAGATCTTGTCTCTAAAATGAATAAATACATAAATAAAATGGGCATAACGGCACCTCCCTGTCCACTTTATGTTAAAGGGTTAAATGGCTTCATATGTGTTTATACCTAAAACAGGGGGTTGCAGACCACTGAATTATGAGCTGCTGCTATTCTTCCTGTTTCCATTTTTTCCGATCTCCCAGGGCTCAACCCAGCGACGCTGTCCTCTACTCCTGAGTACAGGGTCTCGGCCCCTCAGGTCCCGCTCTGCAGCAGCCACGGCCGCTGGAAGAAGGTTCTAGAAGAAAGGGGAAGGGCTGCCTGATGGCTGCTCTCCGTACCACATTTGCAGAGTGAGCCGAATGTATTTACTTAGAACAGACGTTTTTGTTGTGGACTTTGGGGAGTTTGGTGGGGAGAGGGAGCGGCTGAAGGTCCCCCCACCAAGACCGCCCCTCTGACGGACTAGGGCCGCTCCAGCATCGCCGGGGACGAAGGAATTAAAAATCAAGATCCCATTCCAGACATCCCACTTCGCGTTGGGTGGCGGGGACCTTGAAGAAACCCCTAGAAGTGACCCCGGGGTTGACCTTTGCCAGTAGCCTCGCTCAGCCAATGAGGAAGCCCACTGCGGGTGCTTGGAAACCGTTTCCATGACACCCAGGAGCCGCCAGTCCCTGGAAGGGCCTGGTCTGAGAGTGAGGGGCTGGAGTAGGGGGCGGGGGGCGAGAAGCTTGCTCGGTAACCATGGCAACGCCAGCAGCTGCAGGAGGCAGGCCCAGCTGGCACGGAGGCGCCTGCCCCTCTTCCCTCCCCACCGTCCCGGCGCAGCCGCCACCTCCGGGCTCTCCTTCTGGCACAAACAGGAAGGCTGAGGCCCAGGGACATCTGTCATCCGCTCCAGGTTGCCCTCCCGGAATGAGAACTGCACCCTACAGGGTGTTAACACTGGGGGCCCCGGTGGAAAAAGGCCAGGTCTTAGGAAGCAAAGCAGCAGGGCCGGGCGTGTGGCGGCTCACATGTAGTCCCAGCTACTCGGGAGGCTGAGGCAGAAAGATTACTTGAGCGTGAGAGGTTAAGGCTGCAGTGACCTGTGATTGCAACACTGCACTCCAGCCTGGGCAACAGAGTGATGCCTTGTTTCAAGAAAAAAAGAAAAGAAGAGGTCCAGAAGGCTTGACAGGGAACATCTGGAGGGCTTCCTGATGGAGGTGAGTGTTTCCCAAGCTTCCTCAGCCAGCACCAGGGTGAGGGTGGCCACCACATCAGTGCCCCACCTGTTCTAAGATTTATTTAACATTTTCCTCCCAACTGAATCATGTCCTCGCTAGTGAGTGTATTTAAAAACAGCAGCTCTGCTTTCCTGAAAATGGAGAGCCGGTTGCACCTGCCACAAATAGAAGGTGGGTGGTAAAACTCACACGATGGAAACAAAACGCGGTTATTTCATTCTAGTGAGGTGTCGCTGCCCGCCTAAGGCTGGGAGCCTGCAGCCTGTGATGGCTTTACCTAAAAAGAGGATTCATGAGGGCTAGGAAAGGGTTAAACCCCCCTGATTACCCCGCAGAGACCCTGTCCTTTAAATCATCAGAAGGAAGGAAAGAGGATTGGAAAGGGGCTGGCTGTCTCACCCTGCCAGCTAATGCTATTTAGAAACTTGTTTGGGGATGATCTGAAATCACTCTGGGCCCCACCGGTGAGGGGGATCCTGACCTACAGAATGAGGATTTGGTTAGGAGGAGAGGAAAGGGGTTCCAGGATCAGGGTACAGTATAAGCAAAGGCTAAGAGGAAGGACTGAAGAGGTGACGTGCCGCTGGGAGAGATTTTCTCTAGTGTTTTCCAACAAGGGAGGGGTTGGGGAAAGGAAGCCGATGAACAATGAGGTCTGAGCCAGCGGGAAACTGAGGCATCATCTGGGGCTGTCTGGGAGGAGGAAGTGTTTTCTGGGAGGTAGAGGAAGAAGGGGAGGGAAAGACCAGCAAGAGAAGGAGCCAGTATGGCGGACATTGGTGAGCAGGTGACTGTCATGGGCACCCGGGACTTGATCCTGCTGGGTACCACTGTACAAGGCACGATTCAGAGGGGTCCCAGCAGAGGGGCTAGGGAGCTGGGGTATTTATCCTCCAACACTAGCCAATCCTTGTCTGAGGGCTGCTCCTAGGGACCAGTCTCTGGCACACGTGGGTCCAGTGCAGTCCTGAGGCCAGAGAATGCCAGTAGGTGGAGGGATGCATCTGGGCACATGGGCAGGGTACCTGTGGCATCTGCCTCATCCCCTTTTACAGACACATCCCCAAGGTCACTTGGCAATGCAAGGATTTGAACCCAGGCCTGTGACATCAGGTTCCCTGCTATTTCCACAGTGGCTGAATCTACTCCCTTGAGAAGTGTCTGAAAACAAAGAGTTCCAGGCTCAAATAAGTTTAAGAAGGTACCTCCTTCCTCCCCCACCTTGGAGACTCAGATTTCTATAGTAAAGGCTCTGACAAGTCCTGCAGACAAAAGACACCTGTTGAACAGTTTCCCAGGTGAGCAGAAACATAGGCTCTTTTTCCCCCCTTCTTTTTTGAGACAAGGTCTGGCTCTGTCATCCAGGCTGGAGTGCAGTGGTGTGATCATGGCTCACTGCAGCCTCCACCTTCTGGGCTCAAGTGATCCTCCCATCTCAGCCTCCCAAGTAGCTGGGACTACAGGCACGCACCGCCACGACCGACTAATTTTTGTATTTTTTAGTAGAGATGGGGTTTCACTCTGTTGGCCAGGCTGGTCTCAAACTCCTGACCTCAAGTGATCTGCCTGCCTCGGCCTCCCTCCCAAAGTGCTGGGATTACGGGCGTGAGCCACCGCGCCCGGCCTGGGCCCAGTGTCTTTTCTACCCTCTTCACAGCTAGAATATAGTGCCTGGCATGTGACAGATGTCCTGTGAGCTCAATTCCCTCAATGAATAAATGAATGAATGAGCGAGTGCAGATCCTCATACCCATCTACTGGATGAGGAAGCTGAGGCATGGAGAGGTTAAGTTGCCTGGATGGAGAGCTGAGGTTTAGCCACCGGACACCCCAGAACGAAGGTTTTTAATCCTGATACTGAGCTCCCCAAGAGAGCCCCAGCGTAGGGAGTGAGAGGGGGAATGGCAGTGAAGGAGTTAACTGCTCCCCCTCCGGATTCTTCAGGCCCAGGCCTCGGTCACTTTGTGCCCGAATTCACGAATTCACGTAGAGTTTCCCTCTCCCCTGGCTCACCCCGCCTCCAGGGGGAAGCATATTCGTTTCCATGGCAACCATGTTGTCGGCTGTCCGACTAGGGCTGAGTGACAGCTACCGGGGCCAGATGAAGTCACTCGCCACCCACACTGGAGACAGAGGAGCCGGCCCAGAAGTGCCAACACCAGAGACAGGCTTGAGGGGTTTACCTCGTCTGCCAGCAAGGCGGGGAGCTGGTCGGGGCGGGGGAAAATCTCCCTGCTGGCCGACATCCCACCATGATAACTCTGTGCCTTGGTGTCTTAAAGACTCTGCTGGCTCTGGGGCTTCCGAGAGAGCTTAGATCTTAGCCGTGTCTGCCTGAGTACCCTAAAGGAGAGACTGCATTTGATCTATTTTATAACACCCACTCCCAGCACTGAACCTGGTACACAGTAGGTGCCTAATAAATGCTTAGGATGCAAGGGAGGGAGGACTGGAGGGAGGGAGGAAGAGATGATTGGCCAAAACACGTTAATTCTTACCTAACACTCAAGTTATCTTCCAACATTCCACTTATCAGCCAGGCTTCTCTTATCAGTTAACCTTTTAGCTATCAGCCCACACTTTCGTTGTCAGCTAACACCTAAGTTATCAGCTAACACTTTACTTATCAGCTAACACCTCACCTATCATCTTTGTCAGAAAATTTCAGGACAAGCTGAAAAATGGAGACCTGAGCCTCAGAAAGCAGGATTCTTGCTTTCAAATCCCTCCTCTTCTTCCCACCTCTACCCCACTGACCCCCATGAGGCAGAAGGAACTGATTATGGCCAACATGGAAGGATTGGAGGCAGGGAAGGGCAGGTTCTGGGACCAGAGAGAATTCCAAAGTGAAAAATGCGTGCTCAGTTCTTAAGGAAGGATTTTTCAACACCTGTGGAACTGTCCAAAGCCTGAAGGGATCGCCCTAAGTGGTAGTGAGGTCCCCATCACAGGAGGTAACTAAGACAATCTATAAAACCATGCCAGGAAAGTGATGAAGGAATTGCAGTAGGGGGATCCCAAGACTCCTTTCTTTCTGATTCTATGATTGGGTGGCAGTTCTAAGACTCTACATCTGGGATTCAGCAGCAATTCACAAGCTTCCA
>NW_012108696.1:3225989-3227233 GCF_000951045.1 Mandrillus leucophaeus
GACAGACCAAGACTCTGTCTCAAAATAAAAGAAACAGTTACAGCAGTGGGTTATAATCCATCTAGTGCCATGGGCAGAAAGCAAGCGGAGGAGGAGGCGCTCTGGGAGTGACTACAGGAGAAGCACTCTCCAGGTGATCCAGACACTCGAGCTGAGACCTGAAGAAGATGATGGAGCTATGTAACCAAAGGGAGTTCCTGGCTGGGGGAAATAGCCAGGGTAAAAGCCCCCGAGGCAGAAATGTACTGGGCATGCTTACAAAACAGCAAACAGGCCAGGCCTGGTGGTTCTTGCCTATAATCCCAGCACTTTGAGAGGTTGAGATGTGCAGATCCCCTGAGATCAGGAGTTCGAGACCAGCCTGGCCAACATGGTGAAACCCCGTCTCTACTAAAAATACAGAAAAATGTAACCAGGCATGGTGATGGGCACCTGTAATCTCAGCTACTTGGGAGGTGGAGGCATAAGAATCGTTTGAACCCAGGAGGCGGGGACTGCAGTGAGCCAAGCTCACACCACTGCACTCCAGCCTGGGGGACAGAATAAGACTCTGTCTCGAAAAAAATAAAAATACAAATAATCAGCCAGACCTGATGGTGCACTAGTTCCAGTTACTTGGGAGGCTGAGGTGGGAGGATCACTTGAGCCCAGGAGGTCGAGGCTGCAGTGAGCTATGATCACACCACTGTACTCCAGCCTGGGTGACAGAGCAAGACCCTGTCTCAAAAAAAAAAAAAAACAAGACAAAAACAAAAACAGCAAGGAGATAGTAGAGAGGGGGCTGGAGGGTGCGACTGAGGAGGGGCCATCTGAGTTGAGAAGGAGCCAGATGTACGAGGAGCCAGGAGTTTCCAAGCAGAGAGAACAGCACGTACCAAGGACCATTGGTGGGAATGAGCTTGGAGACACGGACACACGGAATCAGAGATAGCCTGAAACAAAGAGACAGAGACAGGCGCTCAGAGAAACTTTAACAGAGACAGAGAGACAAAAAGACAAGGGTCTCTCATTGACCGGCAATGTGGGTTACGTCATGTCTCTCCCAAAAAAACCTGTATGTTGAAGTCCTCACCCCTCAGAACCTCCGAATATACTGGAGTTGCTACGGATGTAATTCAGGAAGATGACATCAGAGTAGAGTAGGTTGGGCTCTAATCTAATATGACTGATGTCCTTATAAAAGGGAGCAATGGGGTCCACGCCTGTAATCCCAGCACTTTGGGAGGCTGAGGCGGGGGGATCAC
>NW_012108696.1:3233573-3238367 GCF_000951045.1 Mandrillus leucophaeus
AGAGAGAGAGAGAAGAGAGAGAGAGCAACCGAGAGAGTACAACCATTCTCCCTCACAGGGAGGACTGCTGGCTGCTGCAAAGGATGGGTGAGAAGGCCAAACCCTGGGGTTTCCTTTCCTCTCCTGGCACCAGGGATGTGTCGCTGTCCATGGTGCTGAACGGTGCTGGTAGGAGAGCGGCTTACAGGAGGGTGGAGCATCTCCTGTCCCCGCTAGCAGCTCCTTGATAGGGATCCTGCACTGCCCACATGCAGGGCTGTCAAATTTGGGGCTTTTAGGAACTTGCATGGTTCTTTCATAGAACCACCTCCCTGGCTCCAAGCTTGGTAGCTTCTAGCGTGAGCCTGGCCTTCTGGGGAGGCTGGCCTCCCAGATCCCACCTGGCCGCAAACCCTACCTACCCACGTGAGAATTCAGGGGATCCTGGATTGTTGGGGTAACAGACCCAATCAGTTATCTGTCTCTCTGTCTCCTTGTCTCTGTCTCTGCATCTGTCTTTATCTCTGTCTCTCTATTCTCTTTCTGATTTTCTGTTTTTCTCTGTGGCTCTCTGTCTCTGCCCATCTCCGTGTCTTCCTATCTCTGTGTGTATCCGTCTCCCTGTCTCTATCTCTGTCTTGTCTCTCTGTCTTTATTTCTGTCTTTGTCTCTCTGTCTCTGTGTCTGTTTGTTTCTGCCTGTCTCTCTATTCTTTCTATTTGTCTCTGTGTCTCTGTCCACCCCTGTCTCTCTGTTTCTGTCTGTCTTTGTCTCTCTGTCCCTGTGTCTCTTTGGCTTTGCCTGTCTGTTCTTTCTATTTGTCTCTGTGTCTCTGCCCACTTCTGTCTCTCTATCTCTTTGTCTCTACCCATCTCTCTATTCTCTTTCTCTCCATTTGTCTCTGTCTGTGTCTCTTTCCACCTCTGTACCTCTCTGTCTCTGTCTCTGCCTGCCTGTCTTTCTATGTCTCTTTCTGTCTCTCTGTGTGTGTCTCGATCTCTTCCTCTCTTTCCGGCTTTGTGTCTCTGTGTTTCTTTCCAGCGCTCTCTCTCTCCCTCTTCACCACTCTAAAAGCCTCAAACCCTTCTGTCTGCCCCGCAATGGGCCCGACTCTCTCTAGCCACCTGAGGAGAGGGAAAATGAAGCGAAGACCCCGGTCACTCACCCAGCCCACATTCACCACTTATAAGCGACAGCGTTTTGGGGCATAAACGGTTCTTGAGGCTAACTCCTGCCCCAGTCCGCCTCTGCCTCCCGTCATCCCTTGTCCCCATCTACACACTGACATGATTGATAGGTGATCTCTCACTGCCTCTCTGATTCCCAAGGGCTGCTCCCTGCTCCACACCTAAAAACAAACCTCATTAGCCCCCAAACACCTGGAAGCAGGAACATGAGGGGTGTGAATAATTTATTTTGTGAGTCATTTTAATATTTTAATATAATTGCGAGGAACCACTTGGTATTGTGTAGCTGTTTGAGTGCCATTAAGACAGAGCCAGGGCTGGGTGTGGTGGCTCATGCCTGTAATCCTAACATTTTGGGAGGCCGAGGTGGGCGGATCACTTGAGGTCAGGAGATCGAGACCAGCCTGGCTAACAGGGTGAAAACCTGTCTCTACTAAAAACACAAAAAATTAGCCAGGCATGGTGGCATGCACCTGTAGTCCCAGTTATTCAGGAAGCTGAGACAGGAGACTCGCTTGAACCCAGGAGGCGGAGGTTGCAGTTACCTGAGATCATGTCACTGTACCCCTGCCTGGGTGACAGAGCCAGACTCTGTCTCAAAAAAAAAAAAAAAAAAAAGAGCCAGGGATGGGCCCTGCCACCAGGGTACCTTGGAATCTATCGAGGTGAGCCGTCCCCAAGGGGGCACGGGGCTGGGGGCCAGGCTGAAGGAAGAAGACAGCCTCAAAGCATATTGAGGGTGGCCAGGTGCCACTTAGCGATCGGTGAGCTGTGAATGGGCCAAGACTGCAGCTCTGTCTTAGCCATGTTTCATTCACTCATTCATTCATTCATGCACTCATTCAAACTCTCCCCCGGGTCCTTTTTTGCACTTAAATCAAGCTCAAACCCTCCACCGTGGCCTAAAAGACCCCCCAGGCCAGGTGTATTGACTCATACCTGTAATCCCAACACTTTGGAAGGCTGAGATGGGAGGATCCCTTGAACCCAGGAGTTTGAGACCAGCCTGAGAAACACAGCAAGACCCCTGTCTCTACAAAAACTACAAAAATTAGCTGAGCGTGGTGGTGCACACCTGTAGTTTCAGCTACCTGGGAGGCTGAGGTGAAAGGATCACTTGAGCCTGGGAGATCAAGGCTGCAGTGAGCCATGAGTGCACCACTGCACTCCAGCCTGGGTGACAGAGTAAGACCCCGTCTCTGTAAATAAATACATAAATAGGCCAGGCGCAGTGGCTCAAGCCTGTAATCCCAGCACTTTGGGAGACCGAGACGGGAGGATCACGAGTCAGGAGATTGAGACCATCCTGGCTAACACGGTGAAACCCCATCTCTACTAAAAAAACACAAAAAAACTAGCAGGGCAAGGTGGCAAGCGCCTGTAGTCCCAGCTACTCAGGAGGCTGAGGCAGGAGAATGGCGTAAACCCGGGAGGCGGAGCTTGCAGTGAGCCGAGATCGTGCCACTGCACTCCAGCCTGGGCAACACGTCTCCAAAAATAAAATAAAATAAATAAATAAATAAATAAATAAAATTATAAAAGTAATAAAACGACCGAGCATGTTGGTTGATGCCTGTAATCCCAGCACTCTGTGAGACCAAGGCAGGTGGATCACTTGAGCCCAGGAGTTCAAGACCAGCTAAGCAACATGGTGAACCGCACCTCTATCAAAAATACAAAAGATTAGCCAGGCGTAGTGGCACGTGCCTGTGATTCCAGCTACTCAGGAGGCTGAGGTGGGAGGATCACTTGAGACTGGGAGATGGAGGCTGCAGTGAGCTATGATCGCATCACTGCACTCCAGCCTGAGAGGCAGAGCAAGACCCCATCTCTAAAAACAAACAAAATTACACAAAATAAAAGACCCCCTTTCCCTTCAAAATCCAGCCCCTTCCAGCCTTCACCTCCTCTCCAACGCCCCATTCTGCTCCAGCCACACTGGCCTCCTTGCCACTCCTCCAATGCACAAGCACCTTCCCATCCCTGAGCCTTTGCATTTTCAGCCCCCTCCTCCTAGCATGCCCTGCCCTGGACTCCTCCCGTAATGAGCTCCTTCTTATCCTTCAAGCCTCAGCTCACACGTCGCCTCCCGGATCTCACAGTGGTAGGATTTAGAGAGGGGGCGTAGGGTAGGAGGGTGTGCTTGGCAGGGAGCTCTGTGTGGGCAAGGACTTGGTGCCAAGACAGTTGAGACTGAATCAGCTGAATATGAGGATGGGCAGGTGGGTAGGTGGGCGGGGCTGGGAAAACCGGGTTGAGGGAGAAGATGCCTGGAAGAAGAAGGAAAAAAAAAAAACAAAAACGGCTAGGGGCTGGGTTCCAGAGGGCCTCAGAGATGAGGATGAATAATCTGGGCTCCATCCCGGAAGAGAGGACTTGAGAATCATTCCTTATTTCTTCATGGAGCTGGGTCACGCTCCACCTTCACTGTTCATTCCTCTGCATGGTGGACTCCACATTGTCTCAAGTCCCTCCATGCTCGTGAGCCCAATTCTAGCCAGTCACCTGGGCCATTTCTTCCCACTAGAGAACCTCATTATGGCCCACACTGGTGTGGCAGAAAACGTCTGGCATCCATTAAAAAAAATCCATGCCCCACTTCCCACAATGTAGAGTTGCCCTGAGAAGTGGCTGCCCACTCGTGGACTACATTTCCCAGATGCCCTTGCAGTAGATATGATCATGTGACATGTTCTGACCAATGGGATGTGGGTGGAAAAGATAAGTAGTATTCCCAAGTCAAATATGTCTTAGTTCCCCGCAAATTACCAAAAATGTAGTGACTTAAAACAACACAAAATTACTATCCTAGAGTTGTGGAGATCAGAATTCTAAAATGTGGAAGGTTGTGTTTGCTCTGAAGACTCTAGGGGAGAAGCTGTTTCCTGGTCTTTTCCAGGTTCTAGGGGCTGACCACATTTCTAGGTTCACAGTCTCACATCCCTCTGACCTCTGCTTCTGGCTTTGCTTTTTGATGCTCCTGCTTTCCTGTTATAAGGACCCCTGTGATGACATTGAGCTCACCTGGAATCTCCAAGTTAATCTCCCCATCTCCAGGTCTATAATTTAATGACACCTGCAAATCTCTTTTGCCATATAAGGTAATAAATTAATAGTTGTGAGTGTTCTTTATGTATTCTAGATACCTGTACCTTATCAGATATATGATTTGCAAATATTTTCTTCCATCCTCTGGGTTGCCTATTCACTGTCTTGATGGTGTCCTTTGAAACATAGCATTTTTAAATTCTGATGAAGTCCTATTTACCTAATATTTCTTCAGTTGTTTGCACTCATAGTGTCATGTCTAAGAAACTATTGCCAGTCCCAAGATCATGAAACCCCCTTGTTTTTTCCCAAGAGTTTTGTTGTTTTAACACTTACATTTAAGTCTATGATGTATTTTGAGTTAAGTTTTGTGCGTGGTGTGAGGTAGGGATTCAACTTTACCATTTTGCATGTGGATATCCAGTTGTCCTGAAATCATTTGTTGAAAAGATTATTTGTTTCTCCATTGAATTGTTTTGGCCCTTGTTGAAAAGCAATTAACCGGCCGGGCACAGTGGCTCAAGCCTGTAATTCCAGCACTTTGGGAGGCCGAGATGGGTGGATCACGAGGTCAGGAGAT
>NW_012108696.1:3242792-3244700 GCF_000951045.1 Mandrillus leucophaeus
GGTGGCTCAAGCCTGTAATCCCAGCACTTTGGGAGGCCGAGACGGGCGGATCACGAGGTCAGGAGATCGAGACCATCCTGGCTAACACGGTGAAATCCCGTCTCTACTAAAAATACAAGAAAATTAGCCCGGCAAGGTGGCGGGCACCTGTAGTCCCAGCTACTCGGGAGGCTGAGGCAGGAGAATGGCGTGAACCCGGGGGGGCAGAGCTTGCAGTGAGCCGAGATAGCGCCACTGCACTCCAGCCTGGGGCACAAAGCAAGACTCCGTCTCAAAAAAAAAATAAAAATAAAAAATAAATAAATAAAAAATAAATTTACTCCCAAGTATTTTGTTGTTTTTGATACTATCATAAAGATAATGATTTTCCTAATTTCACTTTCAGATTGTTCTTTTATAATATATACAAATGCAATTGAGTTTGTTTTCTTCTTTTTTTTAATTTTCTTTTTCCAAATTTTTTCACTTAAAAACAAATTGATTCTGGGCCCAGAAAGTCGAGGCTGTAGTGAGCTATGATCACATGACTGCACTCCAGCCTGGGCAACAGATAGAGACTCTGTCTCCAAAAAGTAAAGTAAAATAAAATAAAATAAAATAAAATAAAATAAAATAAATATATGGCTTCAGCAAAGTTGAAGGATACAAGACCACTACACATAATTTGTTGCATTTGCTTGCTCAGATGATCTACAAAGGTAATGTTTTTAATTTTTAAAAATCAAGGCCAGGTGTGGTGGCTGACGCCTGTAATCCCAACACTTTGGGAGGCCGAAGTGGGCAGATCACAAGGTCCAGAGATTGAGACCATCCTGGCCAACATGGCAAAACCCTGTCTCTACTAAAAATACAAAAATTAGCCTCACGGCTTCAAGCGATTCTCCTGCCTCAGTCTCCCAAATAGCTGGGACTACAGGTGGGCACCATCATGCCCGGCTAATTTTTGTATTTGCAGTAGAGACGGGGTTTCATCATGTTGGCTAGGCTCGTCTCGACCTCCTAACCTCAGGTGATCCACCCGTCTCGGCCTCCCAAAGCGCTGGGAGGAGCCACCATGCCTGGCCTTTTTTATGTTTTTATTTGAAATCTGTATATCCTCTTCGACAGTGTTGTTCAAGTCATCCGCCTGTTTTTTGGTGGGTTTTTTTGTTTTGTTTTTCTCCTTTTTGTTTCGAGACAGATTCTCACTCTGTCACCCAGGCTGGAGTACAGTGGCGTGAGGACAGCTCACTGTAACCTCAACCTCTTGGGCTCAAGCAATTCTCCCACATCAGTAGCTGGAACGGCAGGCATGCCCCACTATGCCCAGCTTATATATATATATATATATATTTTAGAGATCAGGTTTCACTATTTTACCCTGGCTTGTCTTGAACTCCTACCCTCAAGCGATCCTCCCATCTCGGCCTCCCAAGTAGCTGGGACTTGAGGTGTTCACCACTCCACCCAGCTAATTTATTAATTTTTTTGTAGAGATAGGGTCTTCCTCGGTTCCCCTAGATGGTCTTGAACTCGTGGCCTCAAGAAATCCTCCCATCTCGGCCTCACGAAGTGTTGAGATCACAGCTGTGAGCCACTGCACCAGATCACTTTTTTATTTTTTATTTATAGAAAAACGTACAATAGGCCAGGCGCGGTGGCTCAAGCCTGTAATACCAGCACTTTGGGAGGCCGAGACGGGCGAATCATGAGGTCAGGAGATCGAGACCATCCTGGCTAACGTGGTGAAACCCCGTCTCTACTAAAAAAAATACAAAAAACTAGCCGGGCGAGGTGGCGGGTGCCTGTAGTCCCAGCTACTCGGGAGGCTGAGGTAGAAGAGTGGCGTAAACCCGGGAGGTGGAGCTTGCAGTGAGCTGAGATCCAGCCACTGCACACCAGCCTGGGCAACAGAGTGAGACTCCATCT
>NW_012108696.1:3248545-3249232 GCF_000951045.1 Mandrillus leucophaeus
GGTGAAACCTCCATCTCTACTAAAAATACAAAAATTAGCCGGGCGTGGTGGCGGGCGCCTGTAGTCCCAGCTACTAGGGAGGCTGAGGCAGGAGAATTGCTTGAACCTGGGAGGTGGAGGCTGCAGTGAGCTGAGATTGTGCCACTGCACTCTAGCCTGGGCAACAGAGCGAGACTCCATCTCAAAAAAAAAAGAAAAGAAAAGAAAAGAAAGAAACCAACCAGACACAAAGGCCACATATTGTATGATCTTGCTCATATGCAATTTCCAGAACGGGCAAATCCAGAGACAGAAAGTGGATTCCTGGTGACCAGGGGCGGAGGAAGAGATGGGGAGTGATTACTAATTGGTTTCTTTTTTTGTTTGTTTGTTTTGTTTTGTTTGTTTGTTTTGAGATACAGTCTTGCCATGTCGCCCAGGCTAGAGTGTTGTGGCACGATCTCCCCTCACCGTAACCTCCGCTTCCCAGGTTCAAGCAATTCTCCTGCCTCAGCCTCCAAAGTAACTGGGATTAAAGAACCGCCACCACGCTGGCTAATTTTGTATTTTTAGTAGACACAGGATTTTGCCATGTTGGCCAGGCTGGTCTAGAACTCCTGACCTCAGGTGATCCACCTGCCTCGTCCTCCCAAAGTGCTGTGATTACAGGCGTGAGCCACCTCACCCGTTCTAATTGGCTTCTTTCTT
>NW_012108696.1:3249282-3251650 GCF_000951045.1 Mandrillus leucophaeus
AAAAAAAAAAAAAAAAGAAAAGAAAAACATACAATATTCAGTTTTTAAAATAATACAGAAAAACATGGCAGTAAATCTTTTTTTTTCCTTTTTTTTGAGACGGAATTTCTTGTTGCCCAGACTGGAGTGTAATGGCATGATCTTGGCTCATTGCAACCTCTGCCTCCCGGATTCAAGTGATTCTCCTGCCTCAGCCTCCTGAGTAGCTGGGATTATAGGTGCTTGTCACCACACCCAGTTAATTTTGTATTTTTAGTAGAGATGGGTGTTTCTCCATGTTGGTCAGGCTGGCTTTGAACTCCCGACCTCAGGTGATCCACCTGTCTCGGTCTCCCAAAGTGCTGGGAATATAGGCATGAGCCACCGTGCCTAGCCGGCAGTAAATCTTAATGACTTTGAATTAGGCAATTATATGAAACCAAAAGCAGTAATAAAAGAAAAAACAGATTCATTGGATGACATCAAAATTAAAAACTTTTGTGTTGCCAATGATAGCATCGAAAAAGTAAAAATACAATCTATAAATTAGTGAAAATAAACTTGTATGCAAATGTGAAAAGAACTGTCAAAACTCAAAAATAAAAAGATTAATAGTCCCCCCCACTTTTTTTTTAACAGAGTCTCACTCTGTCACCTAGGCTGGAGGGCAGTGGTGCAATCTTAGCTCACTGCAACCTCCCTCTCCTAGGTTCAAGTGATTCTCCTGCCTCAGCCTCCCAAGTAGCTGGGACTACAGGTGCCAGTCACCACACCCGGCTAACTTTTGTATTTCTAGTAGAGATGGGGTTTCACCATGTTGGCCAGGCTGGTCTCAAACTTCTGGCCTCAAGTGATCTGCCCACCTCAGCCTCCCAAAATGCTGGAATTACAGATGTGAGCCACCACACCAAGCCTAATAACCCAATTTTTGAAATGGGCAAGTGATCTGAGTAAAGATTTCTCCAAAGACAATATACAAATGACCAATAGTCACATGAAAAGACGCTCAACATCATTAGTCGCTAGGAAAATGCAAATCAAACCCACAATGAGATACCACTTTACACCCACTAGGTTTGGTAAAATTAAAAAGACAGACAATAGGCCTGGTGCAGTGGCTCATGCCTGTAATCCCAGCATGTTGGGAGGCCAAAGTGGGCAGATGACTTGAGATCAGGAGTTCGAGACCAGCCTGGCCAACATGGTGAAACTCTGTCTCCACCAAAAACACAGAAATTAGCCAGGCATGGTGGTGCGCCCCTGTAATCACAACTACTTGGGAGGCTGAGGCAGGAGAATCATTTGAACCCAGGAGGTGGAGGTTGCAGTGAGCTGAGATCATGCCACTGCACTCCAGCCTGGGCAACAGAGTGAGACTCCACCTCAAAAAAAATTTAAATTTAAATTTAAAAATTAAATAAAAAAAAATTGTATATGCAAAATCTTTTTTTCTTTTCTTTTGAGACAGAGTCTTGTTCTGTCACCCAGGCTACAGTGGAGTGGTGTGATCTCAGTTCCACCATGTCCAGCTAATTTTTTTTTTTTTTTTTTTTTTTTTTGAGACAGAGTCTTGCTCTGTCGCCCAGGCTGGAGTGCAGTGGCGCAATCTCGGCTCACTGTAAGCTCTGCCTCCCAGGTTCACGCCATTCTGCTGCATCAGCCTCCCGAGTAGCTGGAACTACCAGTGCCCACCACCGTGCTCAGCTAATTTTTTGTATTTTTAGTAGAGATGGGGTTTCACCACGTTAGCCAGGATTGTCTCAATCTCCTGACCTCGTGATCCACCTGCCTCGGCCTCCCAAAGTGCTGGGATTACAGGCGTGAGCCACTGCGCATGGCCAATTTTTTGTATTTTTAATAGAGGCAGGGTTTCACTGGGTTGGCCAGGTTGGTCTTGAACTCCAGACCTCAAGTGATCTGCCTGCTTCTGCCTCCCAAGGTGCTGGGATTACAGACGTGAGCCACCACGCCTGACCTCATGCAAAATCTTGAGGATGAAAGTTGATAGCAGTATTATTAATAACAATTCAAAAAGTGAAAACAACCTGATTCTCCATCAACTGATGAACAGAAAAGTCAAACGTGGTCTGTCCACACAGTGGAATATATTTGGCCATGAAAAGGAATGAAACCCTGGTACAGGCTACAATGTGGGTGAACCTTAAACACATCATGCTCCATAAAAGAAACCAGACACAGGCTGGTGCAGGGGCTCAAGCCTGGAATCCCAGCACTTTGAGAGGCCGAGGCAGGTGCATCATGAGGTCAGGAGTTCGAGACCAGCCTGGCCAAGATGGTGAAACCTCCATCTCTACTAAAAATACAAAAATTAGCCGGGCGTGGTGGCGGGCGCCTGTAGTCCCAGCTACTAGGGAGGCTGAGGCAGGAG
>NW_012108696.1:3252360-3256027 GCF_000951045.1 Mandrillus leucophaeus
TGCTCTGTCGCCAGGCTGGAGTGCAGTGGCACCATGATCTCAGCTCACTGCAACCTCCGCCTCCCAGGTTCAAGCAATTCTCCTGCCTCAGCCTCCCGAACAACTGGGACTACAGGCGCAAGTCACCACACCCAGCTAATTTTTATATTTTTACTAGAGACAGGGTTTCACCATGTTGGCTAGGATGGTCTCGATCTCTTGACCTCATGATCCGCCCACCTCAGCCTCCCAAAGTGCTGGGATTACAGGCATGAGCCACTGCGCCTGGCCCTAATTGGTTTCTTTTAGGGTGACTAAAATGTTCTAGGTTGGGTGTGATGGCTCATACCTGTAATTCCAGCACTTTGGGAGGCCAAGGTGGGAAGATCACTTGGGGTCAGGAGTTCGAGACTAGCCTAGCCAACATGGTGAAACCCTGTTTCTACTAAAAATACAAAAATTAGCCAGGCATGGTGGCAAGCACCTGTAGTTCTAGTTACTCGGGAGGCTGAGGCAAGAGAATCACTTGAACCGGGGAGGCGGAGGTTGCAGTGAGCCAAGATCATGCCACTGCACTGCAGCCTGGGTGACAGAGTGAGGCTCTGTCTCAATAAAATAGAAAATAGAACATTCTAAGATTATATTGTGAAGATGGTTACACATCATCTCAACGCTGTGAATATACTAAAAACCACTGAATTGTATACTTCAAATGGGTGAATTGTATGATATGGGGATTATTTCAATAAAGATGTTTTTAAAAAGTAAAAAATGAGTACAGAGGGATCTCTTGTGCCTTTAACCAGCTTCCCCCAATGGTGACATCTTACAATATCATAAACGGGAAACGAACATTAACATAATCCATCAACCTTATTCAGACTTTGCTGGTTTATGTGCACTCGTGTGTGTGTGTGTGTGTGTGTCCAAGCAACATTTAGATGTATAGATTCACAATCAGGACATGGAACACATTCCATTACGAGGATTTTCTGTGCTGCCTTTTTTTTAAATCACAGTCATCTCTCTCTTCCTCCTCCCTGAAAACCTCTTACCTATTCTTCATCTTATAATTCTGTCATTTCAGGAAGCCTGTATTAGTGGAACCACATGCTCTGTAACCTTTTTTTTTTTTTTTGAGTTTTTTTTTTGTTGTTGTTATTTATTTCTTTTAAATTGTGTGGGTACATCATGGTGTATATATTTACGGGGTACCTGAGCTATTTTGGTGCAGGCATGCAATGTGTAATAATCACATCATGAAAACTGGGTAACCATCCCCTGAAGCATTTGTCTTTCGTGTTAGATGCAATCCAATTATACCTTTATAGTTATTTTATTTTGTTTTATTTAATTTTATTTTGAGATGGAGTCTCACTCTGTTGTCCAGGTTGGAGTGCAGTGGCACAATCTGGGGTCACTGAAACCTCCTCCTCCCAGTTTCATGTAATTCTTCTGCCTCCACCTCCCAAGTAGCTTGGATTACAGACGCCCGCCACCGTGTCCAGCTTATTTTTGTATTTTTAGTAGAGGCAGGGTTTTGCCATGTCGTCCATGCTGCTGTTGAACTCCTGGACTCAAGCAATCCTCCCACTTCTACCTCCCAAAGTGCTGGGATTACAGGTGTGAACCACTGCACCCAGCCTCTTTTAGTTATTTTAAAATGCACAATTAAGTTATTATTGACTGACTGGACATGGTGGCTCATGCCTGTAATCCCAACACTTTGGGAGGCAGAGGTGGGAGGATCACTTGAGCCCAGGAGTTTAAGACCAGCCTGGACGACATGGCAAAACCCCTTCTCTACAAAATAACCACAAAAATTAGCCGGGTGTGGTGGTGCGTGCCTGTAGTCTCAAGAGGCTGAGGTGGGAGGATCACTTGAGCCTGGGAGGCAGAGGTTGCAATGGGTGGAGATGAGGCCACTGCACTCCACCTGGACAACAGAGTGAGACCCTGTCTCAAAAACATATATATATGATTGACAATAGTCACTGCATTGTGCTATCTTACTAGGTCTTATTCATTCATGCTTTTTTTTTTTTTTTTTGGTACCCATGAACCATCCCCAGCTCCCCACCACTCCACTCCCCTATAATATTTGAAGACTGGCTCTCGTCATTTCAGCACAGCTCCCGTGAGAGCCAGCCTAAGCTGCTGCGTTTCTCAATAGTTCCTTCCTGTTCATTGCTAAGTAGAATTCCACGCTCTGGATGGAGCACAATTTATTTAAACATTCACCTGTCGAGGGCCATTTAGGTTGTTTCCAGCATTTGGTCATTTTGGAAGGAAGCTGCTCTGAACATTCACTTCTGGGTTGGTTGGTTGGTTTGTTTTTTGAGATGGAGTCTCCCTCTGTCACCCAGACTGGAGTGCAGTGACGCAATCTCAGCTCACTGCAACCTCCGCCTCCCGGGTTCAAGAAATCCTCTGCCTCAGAGTCCCAAGTAGCTGGGATTACAGGCACCCGTCACCACGCCCGGCTAATTTTTGTATTTTTAGTTGAGACAGGGTTTCACCATGTTGGCCAGGCTGGTCTCGAACTCCTGACCTCAAGTGATCCACCCTCCTCGGCTTCCCAAAGTGCTGGGATTACAGACGTGAGCCACCGCGCCCGGTCCCACTTCTGAGTTTTTATATGAACCTACGTTTTCATTTCCCTGGGATATAAATGCCCAAGAATGCAATTCCAGGGTCATATGATAAGTGCATGCTTTGTTTTGTACAACAAAACAAGATGCAATAGAGCAAACAGAACAAAACGAAATCCTGCCACACTCTTTTTCCACCGTGGTTATACCATTTTACATCTCTACCAGCAACGTAGGACTGAGTAATCTATTTGGTCTTCATCCTTGCCAGCATTTGATGTGATCAATTTTTTTTTTTAATTTAGCCATTTTGATGGGTGTGTAGTGATACCTCATTGTGGTTTGAATTTGCAGGTTCCTGGTGGCTAATAACACTGAACATTCTTTCATGTACCCATTTGCCATCTGTATCTCCTCTTCAGTGAAATGTCTGTTTCCGTCTGTGTCCATATTTTAATTGGGTTGTTTGTTGGTGTTTTTTATTATTATTTTTTTTTTCTGGAGATGGAGTCTCGCTCTGTTGCCCAGACTGGCGTGCAGTGGCGCGATCTCAGCTCACTGCAACCTCCGCCTCCTGGGTTCAAGCGATTCTCCTGACCTCAAGTGATCCACCTGCCTCAGGCTCCCAAAATGCTGGGATTACAGGCGTGAGCCTCTGTGCCCAGCCCAGAGCTCTTTATATATTCTAGATACAAATTCTAGGTCGGCTATGTGATTTGCAAGTAGACTCTTCCAAACCATAGCCTGTCTGTTCACCCTAACGGTATAGTCTTTGGCGTAGAGCAGAAATCATTAATTTGGATGAAGTCCAATTCATCAATTTCTTCCTTTATGGCTCATTCTTGGGTGTCATCCCTAAGAACTCTTTGCTTAACCTCATGTCTTAAAGATTTTGTTTTGTTTTAAGGAGCTGAGCGTTCAATAGGCAAGAAAGAAGGAAGAAAAAGGGAAGAAGCTCCCCATAGAGACACAACAGGAGGGGGGCTCCGAAGCCAAGAGAGGAGACCCCATTGAAGATTTTTTCCTCATATTTTCTTCTATATTTTACATGTAGACCTGTGATCCCTTTTTTTTTTTTTTTTTTTTTTTTGAGACTG
>NW_012108696.1:3256077-3266404 GCF_000951045.1 Mandrillus leucophaeus
TTTTTTGAGACTGAGTCTCGCTCTGTCTCCCAGGCTGAAGTGCAGTGGTGTGATCTGGGCTCACTGTAACCTCCGCCTCCCGGATTCAAGCGATTCTCCTGCCTCAGCCTCCTGAGTAGCTGGCATCACAGGCATACGCCACCACACTCAGCTAATATTTGTAGTTTTAGTAGAGATGTGTTTTCACCATGTTGGCCAGGCTGGTCTTGAATTCCTGACCTCAAGTGATCCACCCACCTCGGCCTCCCAAAGTGCTGGGATTACAAGCGTGAGCCACCGTGTCTGGTCCCTGTGATCTATTTTGAATTCCATTCTGAGTGTAAAACATAGCAGAAGTGGGTTTGATTCGGGGGACCCTAGGGAGCCAATGAGGGTCCTTGAGTGAGAGAAGATACAGTTGGCAAGAAGAATTAGGTGAGTAGAGTCAAGTAGCCCATGACAGCCTCACTCTCAGCCTCAGTCTCCCCCCACCGGCAAACAAACTAACGAGACCAGAAGATCTCTAAAGTCCGCTGTCATCAAATGAGGCCACATCCCTGGACGTTTGTCCCCATATTCCCTGTGACTCTGGAGCAGACTCAGGTCAAACCCCAGCGCCCGCACAACGTGTGTGTGAGCCTCTGTGTCTCGGTGCTTTGATCTTAAGAGTGACTCAGTGGGACAGCGCCGAGAGCTCACTCGACCCCAAAAAACTGCGGCTCTTTTTTCTCTCAGACGGCAAAATCAGGTCATTTTTCAATTCCAGTCATTCTCCTTCATATATAAAATGTGCCAAGAGCCACTTTCCCGAAAATCTAAATTGAAAGTAAATAGCACGGGGGACAATTCTCGGTGATAAAACCGCGGATTCTGGAGCTTCTTTGGATAATATTTATTCTCCCTTCTTGCTAATGGCTCCAGCCGCCTCCCCAGGTTATTAAAGTAATGCGTTTGCTTAACCTGACTGGGGCCGCATCCCACCCGGGGCTGATTGGGCCCCGCATGAAGCCCCCCGCCACCCCCCTCCACCGGACAATTATATTAACGGCTGCTGGTTTGCAATTACTATAAATCAGAAAGCGCGTCGGCCTGGGTTTGTTTTTCTTTATTGAAAATGTTTAAACTTCATGCATTGCAAATATCACCGCCTCAGACCAGGACTTAACTCTTTCCTTGAGACTCAGAGGCACGGCTCTCGAGGGCTTTGCTGGGGATGGTGCTAGGATAATCCCTGCTTTCTGAGATGAGGAAATTGAGGCTCAGAGAAGGAATGCCACTTGCCTGGGGTCACACAGCTGTGGGTCACTGCACTGAAACGGCATTGAGTTTTTTGTTTGTTTTTTTTTTTCATGCCCGATGAAGTTACATTCCTTGTGGCAAATATTTTAAAATGTTGAGATCTGTTATCTCAGTAAAAACCACCACCAGTGCTGCGGGGGTGGGTGGGTGTGTAGGTGGGATATGTCCTTCCAGAGATTTTTTTTTTCTATGCATATATATTCTGGCATGCACCAAATGAATCCAGGTTTAATGAATTATGCATTCAATAAGCACTGAGGTGTTTGTTGAGCACCTACTGCGTGCTGGGTGCTGTTTTATGTGCTGGGGATAGAGGAAGCAGAACAGGCTTACCTACAGGTAGTTTCAAGCATAGGGGACAGCCAGGGCAAGGACCCTGACGCTGGTTCTTGCCTGGCACACAAAGAGGCGAATTAGCACAGGCATGGGGAGTGCAAGCAGGAAAGGCAGGGAGGGTGAAAAGAGCATTCCGTGTGGAATCAGAGGGAGAGGAGAGGGCTGCATGGAGCTCTCCAAGGTAGAGTGCTGAGGTTTGCTGAGGATGTGGGTGGGAGGAAGAGAAGGCAGGGAGACCCCAAGATTCCATCTGAGCAGCCACAAGGGCTGACCTCAGCTGATACGGAGAGATGCAAGAGCAGTTTAGGGGGCCCGGTGCAGCCCGACATGGCCCTGTTGAGTGTGAGATGTCCATCAAGGCCAAGTTTGGAGCCGGCAGAGGGCCAGACTGGAGACAGGACTGTGGGTATCAGTGGGTGTAGATGGGTTTAGAGCGCCAAGAGTTAATGAGGCCAACCTGGAAGGGTGTGGATAGAGGAGCAAAGAGGCCTGAGAACCCACCCCTTGACCAGCAATGAACAGAGAGAGAGACAGAAGAGGGACCCAGAGAGGTAGAACGGAAGGCCAGTGTTTCCAGGAGGGGCAGGGCACCAGCCAGTCAGACACTGTCCAGAGGGACGAGGAGGATGGGGCGGGTCAATGCTGACTTCTGTCAGAGGCGTTTGAACCAGGGCGACTCCATCTTGGATAGGGACTGGGTAAACTAAGGCTGAGACCTACTGGGCTGCATTCCCAGACAGTTAGGCATTCTAAGTCACAGGATGAGATAGGAGGTTGATACAAGATACAGGTCATAAAGACCTTGCTGATAAAACAGCTTGCAGTAAAGAAGCCAGCCAAATCCCACCAAAACCAAGATGGCGGTGAGAGTGACCCCGGTCATCCTCACTGCTACACTCCCATCAGCGCCATGACAAATTATGGGTGTCATGGCAACGTCAAGAAGTTACCCTACATGGTCTAAAAAGGGGAGGCATGAATAATCCACCCCTTGTTCAGCGTATCATCAAAAAGTAACCATAAAAATGGGCAACTCAGGTTGCTCTGACTACGGAGTAGCCATTCTTTATTCCTTTACTTTCTTAATAAACTTGCTTTCGCTTTATGGATTCTCCTTGAATTCCTTCTTGTGCGAGATCCAAGAACCCTCTCTTGGGGTCTGGATCAGGACCCCTTCGGGTAACACTTTGACAAGGGTGGTTTCAGTGGCAGAAGGTATGAGAGGCCAGGCTGATTGGAGAAGGCTCGGGAGAAAGAGAGAACAGAAGTGCTGACAGCGAGTGTAGACAACTCGCTCTCAAGGAGTTTGGCCATAAAAAGAGGCAAGGAGGCCAGGTGTGGTGGCTCACACCTGTAATTGCAGCACTTTGGGAGGCCAAGAGGGCTGGATCACCTGAGGTCAGGAGTTCAAGACCAGCCTGACCAACATGGTGAAACCCCGCCTCTACTAAAAAATACAAAAATCAGCCGGGTGTGGTGGTGGGCTCCTGTAACCCCAGCTACTTGGGAGGCTGAGGCAGGAGAATCACTTGAACCGGGAGATGGAGGTTGCAGTGACCCAAGATCGCACCACTGTACTCCAGCCTGGACAACAGAGCAAGATTCCATCTCAAAAAAAAAAAAAAAAGAAAAGAAAAAGAAAAGAAAAAGAGGCAAGGATATGGTTGGTCACTGGAGGGAGACGTGGAAGTTTACTTTATCCCCATAAGATGGGACTGGTCCAGCAGAGCCAGAAGATGTGACCGAAGAGAAAGGGTCTACTGCTGAAGCCACATCCTTGGGTGGGGACGCAGAGTCCGTGTTTATCCTGCCTCTATTGCCTACTCTGTAAAATAGGCATAAGAACAGTATCCAGGCCAGGTGCAGTGGCTCACACCTGTAATCTCAGCGCTTTGGGAGGCCGAGGCCGGCAGATCACCTGAGGTCGGGAGTTCGAGACCAGCCTGGCTGACATAGCGAAACCCGTCTCTACTAAAAATACAAAAACTAGCTGGGCATAGCCGTAGGCACCTGTAATCCCAGCTACTTGGGAGGCTGAGACAGGAGAATCGCTTGAACCCAGGAGATGGAGGTTGCAGTGAGCCGAGACCATGCCATTGTACTCCAGCCTGGGCAAGAAAAGTGAAACTCCAACCAAAAAAAAAAAAAAAAAAGAACAGTATCCATCACCCAGGCATGGTCCAGGCACCCAGCAAAGTCCAGGCTGATGACATGTCTCTCTCCCCTGGGGTGTGTCTATGAAGGGGTCACCCCCGGTTCCAGTTTGTGGCAGAACGCAGTTTCCCTCCTGACACCCACCCCTAAGGGAGGTAGACAGTCTCCAGGAAAAACTCAGTGAGTTCCCCCTTTGAGAAAGGGCCCCACAAGTCAAAGTGCTTTTTCAAAAATAAATAGCCTGATTAGCATAAGCTATGCAAATGTATGCTAATGTGACAACTATTAAAAGATTTCAAATGTCATCGAGGGAAAACACACCGAGTCTGGCTGGAGGGGTGGGGGACGGGAGGAGAGGATGGATGCAGCCAAGATTCTTGAGAAAGGTCGAGGGGTTCAACCCCATAATCACCAGGGTATACGCTCATACAGACACACAGAAACTCACACCTGGGTCCTTCCAGGGTGGCCTTATATCCTCTCCTGGGCAGAATCCCCAGACCTCTGTCTCCAGGTGTGAGTATTAAGCTTCTGGAAACCCCCCTCCAAATCTTTCCCCCAACACACTTTTAAGTGCCTGAAAAACTGTCCAGGGTGACAATCCATCTCATTCCACCAAGAGTACACATACTTGCTCTGCAAATAATCTCTGGGAAAAGCAATAACAGCATGGGTGACAGACCCCAGAGCCTTTCCTGAGAATAGGTTTAAAAGGTAGTCTCATCCACTACAAAAAAACAAACAAACAAAAAAACTCCTAAGAACTGGTAAGAAATGGCTCCTATCCCTAATAAATCCTTCTTCACTTCAGGGGAAACTTTTCATCCATATCCACTTTGTTTTCTGAGGCTGACAGACAAAAATCAGACCCAGAATGGGGAGAGACTTTTCCCAGGGTCACACAGCTGTGTGTGTGACCAAAACTATCACCAAACTAATCACCAAAACTATTTGGTGTATTGCTGTTGTTGTTGTTTAGAGACAGAGTCTTGCTCCATTGCCCAGGCTGCAGTGCAATGATGCTATCACAACTCACTGCAGCCTGAAACTCCTGGGATCATGCAACCTTCTTTGCAGGGATCTGTCCTGCAGACCCCAGCTTGCACGATGGATGAGTAACGTACCCAGACACCGATATTCAGTGAAAGAGCAGCTACAGGTCCGAGCCACTCACAGACACCACGGAAGGTGTTATAAAGAGTCTGCAGCCACAGCCTCGACTAGCTGGCCCTGTGGGCATTTATTTAGTACACTTTTGTTTGTTTGTTTTGTTTTGTTTTTTTTGAGACAGAGTCTTGCTCTGTCATCCGGGCTGGAGTGCAGTGGCGTGATTTCAGCTCACCGCAAGCTCCGCCTCCCGGGTTCACACCATTCTCCTGCCTCAGCCTTCCAAGTAGCTGGGACTACAGGTGCCCACCACCGTGCCCGGCTAATTTTTTTTTTTGTATTTTTAGTAGAGACAGAGTTTCACCATGTTAGCCAGGATAGTCTCGATCTCCTGACCTCGTGATCCGCCTGCCTCGGCCTCCCAAAGTGCTGGGATTACAGGCTTGAGCCACCACACTAGCCTATTTAGCACAGTTTTAATGACCAAGGCTTTGAGTCAACATACCTTAGGTAATTAATCTGGTTGCTCCCACCCTGGGAGAGCCAACTTGCCCGTGAGTGATCAGTTAGTTTTAGGACCACATGAGTAAACAAGCTCATTAGATAAACTCCTCTACATTCCTATGTGTCTATGCCCTGAGCTTTTAAGAGAACTCAGCTGCCTTCAGCCAAGACTTTTACTAAAGCTATGCAAATCTCCCAGCTTTCCAAGAAGGTTTGTGTTTATTTTCTCTAAAATCTTTCCCACCACCCTGACTGAACCCCCACACCTCTTGCCTCAGCCTCACGAGTAGCTGAGCCTTACAGACGTGTGCCACCACGCCCAGGCTAATTATTTTTAAGCACTGGGATTACAGACATGAGACACCATGCCTGGCCACCAAAACTCTTTGGTGAGACCAGAATTATTGGAATCATTTTCAGACGAGAAAACTGAGGATCAGAGACGTGAAATGATTTGCCCCAGCTCACACAGCACCTGTGAGGCAGGTCAGGTCAGCTGCTCAAACTTCAGCTGCCCAAATTTCAGTCCATCTTACATCAACTTTTGACTACTTCTACTATTATTTCCTGAATATTTTTCTTCTAATGGACCCACTTCTTAAAATCTTAAATCTATTTAGAAGGAAATTGTTTATCATGACTGTAAATGAAAAGCCATCACTGACCATAAGTAGAAACTAACTTAATGAGAATAAAATCACATTATTAATTTCTGACTAAAGATAGTTGTCTCTGAGCTCTGAGCTGGAGCCTGATCTCTCTCTTTGTCCAAAAAGGATATTTCACGTATCAGAGTAGGTGTTAAAGACTGATTCACAGCCAATTAAGACTTTCTTCTCGCAAAAGACATGCAAAGGAAGGGCTCTCTCCCTGTAAGAGTCCATGGTGTTAAGACTGTTTTATGTGTCACCTAAAACCATCTCATGGCCACCAGGCTGGGTTCTATCTACCTGAAGGGCAGGAAGACTGTCCCAATACCTTAGAGTTCTAGAATTATGGCCAGGGATCTATTTGGGGGTTCCTACTATCAGTGCCCACAGACATTTCAGTGCAGCCCAAAGATGGAGAAGAGATGACTTCACTTATAAACAGACCCATCTGTTCATCCAGCTATCCACTCATCCACCTACCATCCATCCATTGACCCATCAATCCACCCACACATCCATCTATCCATTCACCCACACATCCATCCATCCACTCATCCATCCATCCATCCATCCATCCATCCATCATTCACCCATAACTCATCCAACCATTCATCCACCCACCATCCACCCAAACATCCATCCAACCATCCATCCATCTATCCACCCATCCACTACCCAATCATCCATCCATGCATCTACTATCCACCTACCACCCATCCATCTACCCATCCATTCACCCAACCATCCATCCATCCACCCATCCACCTTCCCACCCAGCCATCCACTCACCTATTCAGTAAATATCTATCTAGCAACTACTCTATACCAGGCATTGTTCTAGAATATGGACACCTAGTGGTGACCAAGACATACCTGGTCACCAACCCCTTGACATTTCTGAACCAGTGAGGACACTCTCCATCCTTTGAGCAACAACATGAGGTGGATTAGAGAATTTTTCTCCACTTTTTTAGCGATAAGGGTCGTCTTGGTAGATATTTGTGGGTGTTCCCTGACCTTTATTCTTCCCTCCACCTGCAGGATGCAGAAGCAACCTGGTTTCACTGCTGTCCGGCTGCCCTCCAAATCCATTTCCTCCTTCTTCAGGGCACACAACAAGGTATTTCCCAGCATTCCTTGCAGTTGGGGCAGCCATGTGACTTAATTGAACCAATGGAAGGTGGGCAGAAGTGATGTGCCCATGACTTCCGTTCTGGCCCAGGCTTTTTCAGCAACCTACACTTTAAAGATGCGAGGAGGTACAAGACACCGGGGCCTGATCCCTGAGTTACTAGGTGGAAACAAAGGAACACCTGTTTGCTCTTTATATGAGCAACAAACTTCTGTTGGGTCATTGAGCCTTGCCAGTTTATAAAGGCACGGCTTTACCTTAACCAATGCACACCTTTCCTCTTTTCCAACCCAGTGAGTGAATTGGTTCCACCTCCGGCTCCAGCCAATCACTGAAGCCTATTCTGCTGGTCTCCTGATTGGCTCAGCCTGGTCATGTGACCAAAGGATGCAGATGGCAACATTGGATGGATTTCCAGGCATCATTGCTTGGAGGACCACTGGGGTTGCTGGGACCAGGGCACAGAACTAGAGAACTGTGCTTCTGACATTCGCCACTGGGAAAGAAAAAAAAAATTAATTATTTATTGTTACTATTATTTTAATACCCTGCAATCGAAACTGGCCTATTTCCTGGATGATCCAAATTTAGGAACTTGTTCCTGCAGCTTTAATCATCCTGAAGATGCCCTGACTTCTGTCTCCACCCAGACTTGGTCCCAGATCTCTCTTCAGTTCCTCCTGGATGCCTCCTCTTGGAGGTCCACCAGGTACATCCTACCCAACTCCCAATGCATCCCTTTTATCCCTCCTCCAGCACCTCCTCCTGTAACCCCCTCCCTGATGGCCCCACTCTTTTTCTGGAAAGTTGTGAACAAGCCTCCCCATCTCCCTTTCTTATCAACACCCCGCCCTGCCAATTTCACACTCACCAAGTCCTGTTGATTTCAACATTACTGTCTCCATGGCAGCCCCACTCTGTACCCCCACCTGTGTTTTTCAATAGACACCATCAGCTCCTACAATAGCCTTCTTGATGAGCTCCTAGCAGCCAGGAGAATCGATCTTAAGTGTAAGTCTGACCCTTCCCCTCTCCCCTCCATAACTCTCCATGGCTCCCCAGTGCCCTCAACAGAAAGTCTAAACTTTATTTTCAAAATTCCTCATAGTCTAGCTACTTCATTCTTCCTTGCTCCACCCCTGCTTCTCCTTGTTCACTTAGCGCCTGCTCATCTTTAAATGTCATCCCTCAGGGAAGCTTCACCTGACCCCGCTCTACAATGCTGAGAAAGAAGTCTTCCTGAGCTACCCCAGCTGCCTGAGCTTCCCTCATCACAAGCTGACACTCTACGCTGTAACTGCCTGGTTATGTGTCTTTGAATTCCTAGAGGGCAAGGGCTGGGTCTATTTCACCACTGTCTCCAGCCCCCAGCACAGCACCCAGTGTGAGCTTAATAAGTATTTTTCAATGAATGAATGAATGAATGGTGATAGGAAATAGAGGCTTTGTGAATGCTACTATGTGTAGCAGACACTGTGGGTGTCCCTACTGCACCCACATTTCAGCACCTGCCAACAGCATCCTTCTGCAGTCACCTGGATGAGGGCCAGGTTGGAAGTCACAGAGAATTGATATCTCAGGAAGCAGCCCTTCACCAGTGATGGACAGGTGCTGGTGGATAAATACCCCAGCTCCCTCACTCTCTTGGGAAGAACAAGTGCATGATGCTGTATGCCATCTTCCAAGGGTATCCAGTGGGACTGAGCCCAATTGCTCAGGGCAGTCACCTGCTCATAAATGTTGGTTCTTTACTTCCCTGTCTCACTTCCCCACTCTCCTGGGGCTTCCTGGATCACTTCCCACGTCAACAACTTACCCCCAAATCCTTGTTTCAGGAGCTGCTTCTGGGGTATCCAACTTAAGACACTCTAGTGAAAATGAGTCTATAATTTACTGGCTGCCGCTTCCAGGGAGAACTTTGATGTGTTTGGGAAAAAAAGAAAAACAATTGCCTCTTGCTCCCTGTCAGCTGTAGTCCTCATAGCCTCCATGCAGACTGCCACATTTGCAGTTATGTATTAATTGCTTTTATTTTTTTTTTTCCCCCAAGAACGGGATGCTCTCCTGCAATATGTGTGTGTGAGAGAGAGTGTGTGTGTTTAATGATGTTCTCATCTGAGATCTGGCTGGATAGCTTTTTGAAGAAAGTCTACCCAGAGCCTGGAACATATAGAAAATTCTCCCGGCTAATAGCACTCCCACCCGCCCATCCATCACAGACGCACCGTGGAATGAAAAACAAGCACATTGATTGGATCTATTTCTAATCGACAGCCTGAGATACTGTTTGAGGTCTGCCATTAGACGGAAGAAGTTGGTGTGGAAGCGGCTGTGTCTGTATTTCTCAAGGGCACGGGGTCTGGCGCGGGGGTTGAGGGGGAGAGAAATAATCATGGCAGCATTTAGCAAGCATTTATTGAGTACCTACTGTGTGCCGGATCCTGTGCTGGATGCTGGGGACACCATGGTGATTGAGACAGACCCAACTCCACCCTCCCAGTGGGGAAGACATACAGGTCACTAGTGGCCCACAATCAGAGCCATGATGGGAGAGATTCAGGCAGCTCTGGGGACCCAGAGAAGGTGTCTGACCCAGCCTGGGAGATCAGGGAGGGCTTCCTGGAGGCAGGGACAGCTGAGCTGAAAGCTGAGAAGTCACCCAAAATAAGAAATAGGGAAGAAGTTGGGCACCGTGGCTGATGCCAGTAATCCCAACACTTTGGGAGTCTGGGGCAGGAGGATCCCTTGAGCTCAGGAGTTTGAGACCAGCCTAGGCAACACAGCGAGACCCTATCCCTATATTAAAAAAAAAAAAAAATTAGCTGGGTGTGATGGTGCACACCTGTGGTCCCAGCTACTTGGGAGGCTGAGGTGGGAGAATCACTTGAGGCCAGGAGGTCAAGGCTGCAGTAAGCTATGATCGCACCACTGCACTCTGGCCTGGGTGACAGAGCAACTCCCTGTCTCTAAAACAAACCAACAGGCCGGGTGCGGTGGCTCATGCCTGTTGTCCCAGCACTTTGGGAGGCCAAGGTGGGCGGATCACCTGAGTTCAGGAGTTCAAAACCAGCCTGGCCAACATGGTGAAATCCCATCTCTACTAAAAATACAAAAATTATCCAGGCGTGGTGGCGGGTGCCTGTGATCCCAGCTACTCAGGAGGCTG
>NW_012108696.1:3266454-3272037 GCF_000951045.1 Mandrillus leucophaeus
TGAGCCCAGGAGTTCAAGGCTGCAGTAAGCTATGATCGCACCACTGCACTCTGGCCTGGGTGACAGAGCAACTCCCTGTCTCTAAAACAAACCAACAGGCCGGGTGCGGTGGCTCATGCCTGTTGTCCCAGCACTTTGGGAGGCCAAGGTGGGCGGATCACCTGAGTTCAGGAGTTCAAAACCAGCCTGGCCAACATGGTGAAATCCCATCTCTACTAAAAATACAAAAATTATCCAGGCGTGGTGGCGGGTGCCTGTGATCCCAGCTACTCAGGAGGCTGAGGCATGAGAAGTGCTTGAACCTGGGAGGCAGAGGTTGCAGTAAGCTGAGATTGCACCATTTCACTCCAGCCTGGGTAACAGAGTGAGACTCTATTTCTAAATAAAGAAATAAATCCAAACAAATGGGGAAGAGTATTTTCAGGGAGGAAGAAGAGCATGTGCGAAGGCCTGGGAGCAAGTGAAGGTAACTTAGTGTGGCTGGAGTATGGAGTGGGTGGGGAAGAGGAGGCGTAGGGGAGATGTGGAGGGAGAAGTTGGCAGTGCTTTGAGGCCCACAGGACAGAGTTTCCACTTTTCTGGGGACAATATGGAGCCACGGAAGGATTTAGAGCAGGAGAGTGAAAGGCCTTTGCTAAAAACAATCATTTTGGCATAGAAGGATCATATGACTCAATAATTTCAAGCAGGGACTCAAGCAGATCCTTGTACACACATGTTCACAGAGCACGATTCACTACAACCAAAGGCAGAAACAACCCAGTGTCCCTGGATGGATGACGGATGAACACAGTGTGGTCCGTCCGAACAGTGGAATATTACTCAGCCTTAAAAAGAAAAGAAATTGGCTGGGCGCGGTGGCTCAAGCCTGTAATCCCAGCACTTTGGGAGGCCGAGAAGGGCGGATCACGAGGTCAGGAGATCGAGACCATTCTGGCTAACACGGTGAAACCCTGTCTCTACTAAAATTACAAAAAACTAGCCGGGTGAGGTGGCTGGTGCCTGTAGTCCCAGCTACTCGGGAGGCTGAGGCAGGAGAATGGTGTAAACCCGGGAGGTGGAGCTTGCAGTGAGCTGAGATCCGGCCACTGCACTCCAGCCTGGGCGACAGAGCGAGACTCTGTCTCAAATAAATAAATAAATAAATAAATAAATATATAAATATATAAATAAAAAATTATCTGGGCACAGTGGCGTGCACCTGTAGTCCTAGTTACTTGGGAGGTGGAGACTGGAGGATCGCTTGAGCCTGGGAGGTTGAGGCTGCGGTGAGCTATGATAGCGCCACTTTGCTCCCAGCCTGGGTGACAGAGTGAGACACTGTTTCAAAAAAAGAAGAAAGAAAGAAATGGGCTGGGCACTGTGGCTCATGCCTGTAATCCATCACTTTGGGAGGCCGAGGTGGGCAGATCACCTGAGGTCAGGAGTTCGAGACCAGCCTGGTCAAAATGATGAAACCCTGTCTCTACTAGAAGTACAAAAAAATTAGCTGGGCGTGGTGGCAGGCGCCTGTAATCTCAGCTACTTGGGAGGCTGAGGCAAGAGAATCCCTTGAAACTGGGGGGTGGCCGTGTCAGTGAGCCGAGATCGTGCCACTGCACTCCAGCCTGGGTGACACAGTGAGATTCTGTCTCAAAAAAGAAAAGAGGCCAGGCGCGGTGGCTCACGCCTGTAATCCCAGCACTTTGGGAGGCCGAGGCGGGCGGATCACCAGGTCAGGAGATACAGACCATCCTGGCGAACACGGTGAAACCCTGTCTCTACTAAAAATACAAAAAAGTAGCCGGGCGTGGCGGCGTGCGCCGGTAGTCCCACTCTTCGGGAAGCTGAGGCAGGAGAATGGCGTGAACCTGGGAGGCAGAGCTTGCAGTGAGCCGAGATTGTGCCACTGCACTCCAGCCTGGCTGACAGAGCGAGACTCTGTCTCAAAAAAAAGAAAAGAAAAGAAAAGGAGTTCTGACATATGCTACAAAGTGGATGAACCTTGAAAACATTATGCTCAATGAAAGAAGCCTACTGTCTACAGAAGGACAAATACCGTATGATTCCACTTATATGTTATCTCTAGAGGAGGCAAATTCCTGAAGACAGGATGTAGAATCAAGGTTGCCAAGGGCAATGGGGAGTTATTGCTTAATGGTTACAGGGTTTCTTTTTGGGCTAATGAAGAATTTTTGGAAATAGTGGTGATGGTCGCACAACATTGTGAATGTACTTAATGCCACTGAATTGTACACTTCAAAATGATTAAAATGTCTAGCCTGGGCAACACAGCAAGACCCTGTCTCTACAAAAACAATTTTAAAATTTGGGCCAGGCATGGTGGCTCACACCTGTAACCCCATCACCTTGGAGGCTGAGGCAAGTGGATCAACTTGAGGTCAGGAGTTTGAGACTAGCCTAGCCAACATGGCGAAACCCCATTTCTGCTAAAAATACAAAAAAATTTGTTGGGCGTGGCAGTGAATGCCTGTAATCCCAGCTACTTGGGAGGCGGAGGCATGAGAATCTCTTGAACCCCAGAGGCGGAGGTTGCAGCAAACCTAGATCGTGCTACTGCACTCCAGCCTATGCAACACAGCAAGACATTGTCTCAAAAAAAAAAAAAAAAAAATAGCTGGGAGTGGTGACACACACCTGTAATCCCAGCTACTCGGGAGGCTGAGGTGGGAGGATCACTTGAGCCCAGGAGTTCAAGGCTGCAGTAAGCTATGATTGTACCACTGCACTCCAGCCTGGGTGACAGAGCAAGACTCTGTCTCTGAGAAAAAATAAATATAAAAGTAGTTAAGATGGTGAATTTCATATTATGTATATTTTACCACAATTTTTTTTTTTTTTTAAAGAGAGAGAGAAATGAATAGGCCTGGCCCGGTGGCTCAGGCCTGTAATCCCAGCACTTTGGGAGGCTGAGATGGGTGGATCACTCAAGGTCAGGAGTTCGAGACCAGCCCGGCCAACATGGTGAAACCCCGTCTCTACTAAAAATAGAAAAATTAGCCACGCACGGTGGCGGGTGCCTGTAATCCCAGCTACTCAGGAGGCTGAGACAGGAGAATCGCTGGAACTTGGGAGGCAGAGATTGCAGTGACCTGAGATGACACCACTGCACTCCAGCCTGGGAGACAGAGCAAGACTCCACCTCAAGAAAAAAATTAAAAAGGATGCAATCACTTTGGCTGCTGTGGGAGATCCAGGATAAAGTAAGTCCAGGAGGTGTCGGGGTTTCAGATCAGGATAAAGGCAAAGGCAAGGGTGAGAGGTGGAAGATTGGGGGCGTGGTTGGGGTGTGGTTTGGGCATGGCTTGGAGGCAGGGCTAACAGGATGCCAGGGAGAGATGAGAATGAAATGGAAAATGAAAGATAAAGCAGGCAGCTGAGTTCCTGCACCCATACCCCAATTCACCTGCAAGTTCTCGTGGCCTCACGTCTCCAAACCCGCCACCCTTTATGGCCCAGCCTGAGATGGCCCTAACAAGGGGTCCCAAATGGGGATTAATGCCACTTCCTCAGTACAAAGAAAGATTAAGGTGACACTGCGTAAAAACACTCCATCCCAGCCGGGCACGGTGGCTCACGCCTGTCATCTCAGCATGTTGGGAGGCCAAGTCAGGTGGATCCCCTGAGGTCTGGAGTTCAAGACCAGCCTGGGTAACATGGTGAAACCCCGTCTCTACTAAAAAATACAAAAAATAAGCTGGGCATGGTGGTGGCTACTCCAGAGGTTGAGGCAGGAGAATCGCTTGAAAACGGGAGGTGGAGGTTGCAGTGAGCCGAGATCGTGCCACTGCACTCCAGTCTGGGCAACAGAGTGAGGCTCCATCTCAAAAAAATAAATAAAAAAAACAGCACTCCATCCCGGCAGCCGTTCCTCCACGTGCGTTCACTTACAAGGTGCAGATGTAATACCTGCTTTTAAATTCAATTAAGTCAGAATCAGTTCTGCTCCTAGAATACATTACCCAGTTGGAGACAGCAGGGGAAGAAGGAAAAAAAAAAAAAACCCACACACACAAAACACAACGCAGACCTATTTAGAGATTTCCCTCTAAATGGATTTTAATTCTCCCGATTTATCAGAGGCCAGAGGAGCTGCTGACAGGCTGCATTTGGCGTCTGCAAACGCAGTTTCAGCCACAGGGAGGGGAGAGGAGGGATCGAGTTTATGTTGTCATCTGCCTCCAGTGTTGGAGGTCTGGGGTCACCCAGAGATAGGTTCGAATCCCAGCTTTGCCATTCACTGGCTGCATGACCTTCAGCCAAGCACTGCATCCTCTCAGAGCTTTGATACCTACTCGTCTGGAAAATGGGAACAACGACAGGGCTTATTTCAGAAGACCTTTGTGAACCATGGCCTGGATTATCCATGAGAATTCAAGTTAAATCCTCAGCACAAGGCTTGGCACACACAGAATGCTCAGCAACGCAGGATGATGGTGATGGTGATGAAGGTCATCGTTGTTGGTTTTTTGTTTGTTTGTTTTTTGAGACGGATTCTCAGTTTCACCACCTTGGCCAAGCTGGTCACGAACGAACTCCTGACCTCAAGTGATCCACCTCCTCAGCCTCCCAAAGTGCTGGGATTACAGGCATGAGCCACCACACCCAGACCACTGTTGGTATTTTTTTTCCAACCAGAGACACAGCCCTGAGGTGGAGCTTGCAGTGAGCTGAGATCGCCCCACTGCACTTCAGCCTGGGCGACAGAGCGAGACTCCGTCTCCAAAAAAAAAAAAAAAAGAAAAGAAAAAAGATGCATGAGGCTCAAGTCTGGCCTTTGGAGGTTGGGAGGCTTTGGGTAAGCAGGGAAGCAAGGAGTAGGATGGTCCAGTAGGTGGACAGGCCTAAGCAAAGGAGTGGAGGTGGGATTGAAACCGGAATTTGCTGGGGATAAGTGACTGAACATGTCCATCCTATGTCCCGTTTCATCAGGGAGAGCGCCAACCAATCCATGACACCAGAGGACCAAAGGCAGATAATTGTCTAACCTGCTCTCTGTCCCGGGAAGCCCCCATTTGGCCTTGAACTTCCCAGGCAGGAAGAAAGCTCCCCTGCCGCTCCCCATAGTATCACCCACCTGATTGGAGCGGAGTCCAGGGGATCAGCGCCCTGCAGCCAGGTCGGATAGCCTCAGAGATCATCAGGGCACCTGGCCCAACATCCAGTCTCCCATTTCACAGGTGAGGACACAGGCTTGGGACAGCCATCCTGAGGCCACAGAGCTCAAAGCTGTCCCCTTGCAGGCCTGGGTCCTACTGGCACCGGGTTCAGACTCTACCGTCTGACGTTGGGCGAGCACCCCACACTGGGCCTCAGTTGTACCATCTGTAGAGAGAGAAGGAAAAGCGAAGTTTCCTGAGCCAAAAGGCTCATCTGGAGGGTCAGGTCAGAGGGCGCTGGGACCCCAGAAGGGCGTTTGTCTTCAGAAGAACCTAGTGAGGCCAGGCGCAGAGGCTCACGCCTGTAGTCCCAGCACTTTGGGAGGCCGAGGCAGGCGGATCCCGAGGTCAGGTCAGGAGATCAAGATCATCTTGGCCATCATGGTGAAACCCCGACTCTACTAAAAATAAAAAAAGTAAAAAA
>NW_012108696.1:3273147-3275683 GCF_000951045.1 Mandrillus leucophaeus
AAACAGAAATTGAGAGACATAGAGGAAACTGAGATATAGGAAGAGAGAGAGAGACAGAAGCAGAGAGACAGGAAGAGGCAGAGAGAAGAAAAGAAGAAGGAAAAGGAGTTTCAAAGCAGAAAGGTGGGGAGAAATGAGGAAATTGGGAAGAAGAACTGAGGACTGAAGAAAAGAAGGCCAAAAAGAGGAGGGGAAAGGAGGAGAAAATAGCAAATGACCCGGGAAGAGGCGGGAGAGAGCGGCTAGGGAGGCCAGGAAGCCAGGAGCTGTCACAGGCGAACATGTCCTTAATTGTAATTACATGGGAACATTTAGTTTGTAGATGCAGCAGAAATGAAAACACTGCGCTTTGCCCATTAATCTAATGGCTGTTAGTCAATCACTCTTCAAATGGAACCCCCCACTTCTCCACTCCGGGGCTGTGGTTGCATGGGGAGTGGCCTGCAGGGAGCAGATCAGAGGAGATGGTTTTAAACTAATGATGTCCTCAGGGATACCCAGAGGGACAGTTCTGGGAAGAACAGAATTTCCCCACCAAAAAACCCATGGCTGGTGAATTTCTGAGCCCTGCAAACAGCTACCAGCCCAGAAGTCAGCAGCTGGCGAGTGGGAGTTCTAATCTGCAAGGCTAGATTAGGGGAGATACAATGTATCCACGAGAGATCAAGGTTCTTTCACTCGCCCTAGGGGGTAGGGGAAGCCTTCCTAGAAGGGCTGACATCTAAACTGTGCTTAAATGTATACTTTGAGGCAGGCAAGCAAAAAAGGAAGGAAGAAAGGCCTTCCAAAGAGAGAGAACAGCTTGTGCAAAGGTTGAGAAGGAATTATGCTTATAACCATGAGCGTGACTGGGTGGGAAGTGGGGTGGGGATGGGGAGAGGGGTGTAGCTGGGGAAGTCAGCAGAGCCCAGACCACTCATAAGACATGCTGAGGAGATAGGACTTCGTCCTGAGGGCAACAGGGAGTCATGGAGGATTCACAACAGGTGAACGCAGTCCAGGACGATCTTTTTAAAACATTGGGGGCCACTCCTATGATATTTCACTTACTCAAAAAGAGAGAGCTTCCTGGTCCTGGAGGCATGCAAAGTAAGGTCACACTAACCACCCAGAGGGACCCTGGGAGAGATTTCAGTATCAGGTGGGGCTGAGGCTGGGACTGCAGAATCGGGGTTCTCAGGCAGGAGGGCGAGATGCTGAGAGAGGTTTGATGTGTTACTAATCTCGCTTGGGGGGTACACTTGGCCCTCCGGCTCTGAGACAGTGAGGAGCAGGGGGTGTGGATGACTCAGGAGTACAGGCGCCAGAGTGGGAGGTTTGAGTCAGCGCCTAGTGTATACCTCTCCCAGCCACTCTCAGCTGGAGGTGACTCACTCATTCATTTGGCCTTGAATGTAGAGGCCTGGAGTAGGGAGTGGGGGAAGGAAAAGACCACCCAACTATCCCACTACTGTTCACCCCTCCTACCACTGTGGGTCCAGTCCTGTGCAGGAACCACCGATGCACCTCCCCCACAACCCAATACTCCTAGAATGAAATCTGTTGGCTCCAAATAGACCTTGGTCTTGTCCTCTCCTCACTCCTCCTGTGGTTCCAGCCTTGATCTGGCACCATCAATGCTTATCTGGATGAGCCAGGGTCACCTCCATCCTGGTCCCTGGCTCCCACCCCACAGTCTATCCTCCCCACAGCAAGCAGTCAGAGAGCTCCTATGAACCTCCTATGAGTCAGCATCCATCCCGCCTCTACCCACAGCCCTCCACGGCTTCCATCTCCCTTGGGGTCAAAGCCCAAGTCCTTACTAAGTGCTAAAAGGCCCTGCACGACCTGCCCCATCCCTTCCCCACCCTCTGCTCCCCTCCATCCTCTCTCCCCCTCCTCACTCTGCTCCAGCTACACAGGCCTCCTCGCTGTTCCGCCAGACTTAGTGCTGCCTCGGGACCTTTGCACAGGCTGGTTCCCTCCACCTGGAACTCTTCTCCCAGTTCTTCCCACAGCTTCTTTTTATTCTCCCTAAACATCACCTCCTCAGGAAAGCCCTCCTTGATTGCTAGTCTAAAGTAACATCCAACTCGCTCTCCATCTCATCCCCTTGTTTTTATTTTCGTCATTTTTCTTTTATTTGGCAGGTATGGTCTTTTGAAATGACCTGCTGTATCTGCCCATCTACCTCTGTTTTCCCCCACCAGACCTCAGGCTGGAGTCTGGGCCCGACTGGGTGGTGCCCTATCCCCAGCACCCCGTCTGGGTAAGGGCTTGTTGCCTGATTGAATGAATCTTCACAGCAGTCCCGGGATGTGGAGGCTTTTATCTACCCCATTTCACACGGGGGAAACTGAGGCTCGAAGACATGGAGCCCTGCCCCCCACCACTTGTGGGTGCTCCGAGGATGTCCGTGGACCATGTGCGCTCCCTGGAATTCTGTGGGAGGAATGCTGCGGTCTCGGGCAGTTCCACAAAAGAAGGTGTGTTCTGAGTGGGGGTGGGTGCGTCTGTCCGTGCCTCCTGGGGACAGTGTGTGTGTGTGTGCAGGGAG
>NW_012108696.1:3276122-3278076 GCF_000951045.1 Mandrillus leucophaeus
GCTCCCGCCCACTGGACGCCTGCAGCCAATGGCCGCGCCGCCTGATGAGGTAATGCGCCCCCTCTGCGCCCCCATTGGCCAGCCTGGAGCCCATTCCCTTGTCCCCCGCAAGCAGTGGAGACCTTGCGAGGCGCGGGCGGGGTCCTCCCAGGGTGGCACCTGGGCATCTGCGTTCCCCCATCCCCCTCTCTGTGAAACTCTCACTTGCCCCTCCCCCTTTTAGGGCCCAGGAGGGTCCAGGGGCTGAACTTGGGGGACTCCTGCCCCCAGGGACGCGTGATTCCTCCCATAGGAGCAGGAAGGACAAAAGACACCCCCATGCCCCCAGTAGTCAAAGACCCCCGAGCTGCCCATCCCAGACACTCGCGCATGCATGGAGCGCCTACTCTATGCCAGTAGAGACTCACTGGGGATGCAGCGGTGGCGACATCAGCCCCTGGTCCCTGTCCCCACGGGGCTCCCAGGATAATAGGGAAGAGGGACAGGCCACCAGCCACGTCTTCCCTCTCCTAGTCGGTGCTGCGGATGGAGGGTGAGGAGGGTAGGCAGAGGCAGGAGGGGACAGCCCCTCTTAATGATCTTGTTCCCTTGTTTATTTACCGTGGCCTCCAGGAGCCTTTGGGGGCCATATCTCCTCGTCCACCAATGTATTCATTCAACAAATATGTCCTTAATCCCCACTCCCCGCTCCACTGCCTCTTGTTTTGTATATTCCCCCTTCTGTCCCCATAACCACTGGAATTGGCTTTTTTTTTTTTCTTTTTCTTTGACAGGGTCTTGCTCTGTCTCCCAGGCTAGGGCGCAGTTGTGTGATCTCAGCTCACTGCAGCCTCAACCTTCTGGGCTCAAGTGATCCTGCCACCTCAGCTTCCCAAGTAACTGGGACTACAGGTGCATGCCACCACGGCCGGCTAAGTTTTAAATTTTTTATAGAAATAAGGTCTCGCTACGTTGCCCAGGCTGGTCTCCAACTCCTGGCTTCAAGCGATCCTCCTGCCTCAGCCTCCCAAAGTGCAGAATGGGCTTTAAAAAAAAAAAAAAACTTGTGGGTATTCTTGAAACCGGTAAGGTTGTTTTGTCTGCCTGCGTTTCTTTTTTCTTTCTTTCTTCTTTTTTTTTAAGACGGAGTTTTGCTCTTGTTGCCCAGGCTGGATTGCAATGGCGCGATCTCAGCTCACCGCAACCTCTGCCTCCCAGGTTCAAATGATTCTCCTGCCTCAGCCTCCCGAGTAGCTGGGATTACAAGTATGAGCCACCACATCCGGCTAATTTTATATTTTTAGTAGAGATGGGGTTTCTCCATGTTGGTCAGACTGGTCTCAAACTCCCAACCTCAGGTGATCCACCTGCCTCGGCCCCGCAAAGTGCTGGGATTACAAACATGAGCCACCGCGCCCGGCCGCGTTTCTTTTTTTTTAACTTTCTTATTGAGGTGAAACTTGGAAACCCTAAACACAGAAATCTCAAGTATACAGTCAGGTGAATTTTGACCTAAACACACAGGGGTGCTTGTCACCAGCAGCCAGATGGAGATACATATTTAGGGCCCCCAACTAGGGGGAGGGGAGTAAGGTGAGTCTGGTAGCAGAACAAGGATTTCTCTTTGTTTGTTTGTTTCTGATACAGAGTCTCATTCTGTTGTTCAGGCTGGAGTACAGTGGCACGATCTCAGTTCACTGTAACCTCCACCTCCCAGGCTTACGCGATTCTCCTGCCTCAGCCGCCAGAATAGCTAGGATTATAAGCACCTGCCACCACACCCAGCTAATTTTTGTATTTTTGGTAGAGACAGGATTTTACCATGTTGACTAGGCTGATCTCAAACTCCTCACCTCAAGTGGTCTGCCTGCCTTCGCCTCCCAAAATGCTGGGATTACAGGCATGAGCCACCATACCTGGCCGGAATTCTCTCTCTGTTAGCAAGTTTGATTTTTTTTTTTTTTTTTTTTTTTTT
>NW_012108696.1:3279706-3280777 GCF_000951045.1 Mandrillus leucophaeus
GATCACCTGAGATCAGGAGTTCGAGACCAGCCCGAACAACATAACAAAACCCCGTCTCTACTAAAAATACGAAAATTAGCTGAGCGTGGTGGTGTGTGCCTGTAATCCCAGCTACTCAGGAGGCTGAGGCAGGAAAATTGCTTGAACTCAGGAGGGGGAGGTTGCATTGAACTGAGATCACGCCACTGCACTCCAGCCTGGGTGACTGAGCGAGACTCCATCTCAAAAAGAAAAGAGGAGAGAAGAGAATTGAAGAAACGAGAATTGAAGAGAAGAGAATTGAAGAGATGAGAATTAAGAGAAGAGAAAGAGGAGAGAAGAGAGAAGAGAGGAGAGGAGAGGAGAGGAGAGGAGAGGAGAGAAGAGAGTAGAGAGGAGAGGAGAGGAGAGGAGAAGAGAAAATGCAGTCAGATGTTATTTAGCTTGATAGCTGAGTTTTTATTGTTGTTTGGGGAGTTTTTTGGTCCTCCCTTAAAGTTTGCTCCTGGGGAAGATCCTTCTACCACCTCACCCTAGCCCTGCCCTGGGGAAGAGCATTCTAGCACCCAAAAGATCTCGGTGACCCCTGTCATGAACTGTCCCTCTCCTCCCAGGCGCATCTTCCTACTCCATCACCACTGTTTCCTTTGCCTATTTTTAAAACTGATGTTTTGAATCTGTCATCTTCCACTCAGCATAGGTGCATTGGAGATTCATCCAAGCTGGTGCATGTCTCCATAGTCCACCCCTTTTTATTGCTGAGTCGTATTCCAGTGCCTGGGTGGACCGCAGTCTGTTTACCGAGCCACCAGCGGATGGGCATTTGGGTTTGCATCCTGTGTTTGGCTGTCACGAAGAAAGCTGCTACGAACATCCTCGCACGTGTCTCCGGGTGGACATATGCTTCTGTTTCTCTTGGGGAAACACCTAGCAGTGGGTGCCTGGGTCGTATGGTAGGTGTCTGTTTAACTTTTTAAGGAACTGCCAAACTGTTTCCCAGAGTGGCTGTACCATTTTGCATTCCCACCAGCAGTGGAGGAGCGCACCCGTGAGCGTGTATTTTTGGCATTCTTTTTTTTTTTTTTTTTTTTT
>NW_012108696.1:3282019-3283942 GCF_000951045.1 Mandrillus leucophaeus
AAAAGGAGGGGAGGGGAGGGGAGAGAAGGGGAGGGGAGGGGAGGGGCTCCAGGCAGTAAGTATAGCTTGTGCAAAGGCCCTGAGGTGCTTCGAGGGCCTGACATCTGCCCCGCAGGGCTTCAAGTTATCCTGGTAGGTGGAAGAACATGGATGTCCACATTGACTTTCTAACTTACCTGGTGAGGCCCGGAGCCCTCCTCTAACCCCAGGGCTTGATTGAATTTTTGCAGCCAGGGGACAACTGCCGATCTCGTCTCCCCTGAGGTTTGCCGGGGGCTTGACCCTGCAGCCATCAGGACCCCCTCCCTCAACCTTCACCCTCATCCTTGATGCTGGGGTGGGGGTAGGGGAGACAGGTCCGGGAGGTCTCACTCCAGCCAGCCACATTCCCTGGGCCTTGGCAGCTGGCTCATCTGAGGCTGAAAAATTTGCTCTTTGAAAAAGGCTTCGCTCTGTGGAAATCTGACATCTTTGTGGATCAATTGTCCCTTTCTTCTGCTTCCCAGGCTTGAAATTGTTCTTTCCCTCCCCCAGACCCCTCCATTATGTATAATCTATCAGCCAATCCAACACCTCTGCCTGCAGTCTATCCCAGATCCACCCACTTCTCCCTGCTCCTGTCTCCATCTTGGTCCAGCCCCATCACTGCCCTCCCAGAGCAGGTGAGGCACCTCCACCCTGGCCACTGCCACCCCCATCCCCACAGTCCTCTCTGAAGCAGCCAGAGGGTGCAGGTGAGCACCTGAATCAGGCCCCATCTCTCCTCTGCCTACAGCCCTCCATGGCTCCCATCTTCCTCTGGGTCAAAGCCCAAGTCCTCACTGAAGCCCACAAGGCCCTGCATGACCTGCCCTATCCCCTCCCTGCCCTCCTCTCCTCCCTGTCTCCCCCTTGCTCCCTCTGCTGCAGCCACACAGGCCTCCTGGCTTTTCCTCCAATACACCAAGTGCAGTCCTACCTCAGGGCCTTTACACGGGCTGAAATGCTCTTCCCCTAGTTGCAATAACTTCATTTACTTTTTTTCCTTTTTAAACATGTTGACCAGGTGTGGTGGCTCACGCCTGTAATGCTAGCACTTTGGTAGGCCGAGGCAGGTGGATCACTTGAGGCCAGGAGTTCGAGACCAGCCTGGCCAACACGGCGAAACCCCCATCTCTACTAAAAACACAAAAAAATTAGCCGGGTGTGGTGGCGTGGGCCTGTAATCCCAGCTACTTAGCAGGCTAAGGCAGGAGAATCGCTTGAACTCAAGAGGCAGGGTTGCAGTGAGCTGAGTTTATGCCACTGCGCTCCAGCCTGGGCAACAGAGCGAGACTCCATCTCAAAAAAAAAGAAAAGAAAAGAAAACATTATGTCAAGGATGTGAGTTTCAAGAAGGCAGTGACTCCAGCACCATGCCTGGCACACAGTAGTTGCTCAATAAAGATTCCTTCTACAATGGAAGGGATTAGTCATGAACCCTCAGGAAAAAAAAAAAAAAAAAATAGCTTTGTATTCCCAAGAACTGCCTGGAAACATTTGGCTATGGACGCCAATAGAGATATTAGGGGGAGAAAAAAAAAAGGGTCCAAATTTTGGTTGCCTCCTCCTGCCTTTAATTATTTTGTCGACAAGGCTCACAATTCAGTAAGTCAAGGTGGCATTTGAGAGGGACGGTTCCCTTTAGCGTAGCTGACAGCTAATTTGTGGGAAGTTTAATTACAGGCGGCGTTAATTAACTGGCAGAGTGCTGGGCAAGGAAGGCAGCCATCTGTTCCTAAAAGCGTCCTCCCCTCCTGGGCCTGGCTGGGAGGCTGTGAGGGGTGGGCTAGGAAGAAGACAGGGTGTGGGGAGGAGGCGGGGACAGAGGAGGCGGGAGGAGGGAGGACCAGGTGATGAATCATGGCCTTCCTCACACTGTCAGGGCTGAGATCTTTGGCAGCC
>NW_012108696.1:3285692-3302178 GCF_000951045.1 Mandrillus leucophaeus
GCGTGAGCCACCATGCCTGGCCTCTTTCTAGAATAATTGAACCCAAGTATTTTCAGGCTCCTGAAGAGATCTCTGTTATTAGGAGAACTGTGTATGTGTATTGAAAGGAGCAAAGTATTCGATAAGGTTGAGAATTCCTGTGCCTTCTGCAACCCTGGGCCCTCGGATATCCTGTTCCTTCCACCTGGATCATCCTTCCCACCCCTGCCCAATTGCTTTGGTTTTACTTACGAGTCTTGACGTGGACGCCTCCTTCCTGGGAAGCCTTCCTGGATCCTCCAGGTTGAAGCAAGTGCCTCTCTGGGTGCCCGCGGGACCTGTGTGTCCTCCATCACAGCGCTAATCACCCTGCTCCTGCCTGGTCACACTTCCCCACTGGACTGGAAGCCCCAGGCAGGCAGGGACTGGGTGTCCAGCAGAGACCTGAAGAATTAGGTAGTCAGCGCTTGTGTGGACAAAACAGCGAGAGCTATGACCCGTACATTGCAAGGCAGAGGCCAGTGGAATTCAAAGTCAGAGCCATTTAAAAATGGGCCAGGCCAGGTGTGGTGGCTCACACCTGTAATTCCAGCAATTTGGGAGGCCGAGGCGGGAGGAACACTTGAGGTCAGGAGTTCAAGACCAGCCTAGTCAAGATGGTGAAACCCTGTCTCTACTAAAACTGCAAATATTAACGAGGCACAGTGACAGGCACCTGTAATCTCAGCTACTTGGGAGGCTGAGGCAGGAGAATCACTTGAATCCAGGAGGGGGAGGTTGCAGTGAGCTGAGATTGTGGCACTGCACTCCAGCCTGAGTGACATGGTGAGACTCCAGCTCAAAAAAAAAGAAAGAAGAAAGAAAGGAAGAAAGGAAGAAAGAAGGAAGGAAGGAAGGAAAGAAAAAGAGAAAAAGAAAGAAAGAAAAGAAAAGAAGAAAGAAAGAAAAATGGGCCAGGTGCAGTGGCTCACACCTATAATCCCAGCACTTTTGGAGGCTGAGGTGGGACGATCACTTGAGGCCAGGAGTTCAAGATCAGCATGACCAGCATGGCGAAACCCCATCTCTACGAAAAATAAATAAATAAATAAGCCAGGCATGGTGGCGGGCACCTGTAATCTCAGCTACTAGGGAGGTTGTGGTGGAATGATTGCTTGAACCCAGGAGGCAGAGGTTGCCGTGAGCCAAGATCACACCACTGCACTCCAGCCTGGGTGACAGAGTGAGACCATGTCTCAAAAATAAATAAATGAATAAAATACATTTTAAAAACAGAGAAGAATGACTCAGGTGCAGGAATGAGCTCCCCGTCGCCACAGGCATGCAAGCACATAGTCAGGGGTTCCATCCTGAAGGCGGCCTCCTCAGCTCACACTGGGATTCTTTTCCACACTCTTTGCCCCCATTTCCTCCCTGAAGCCTTGGCAAAGGGCAAGAGGGACCTGCACTGGGTTTTGTGTGGGGGAGGGAGGTGCTTGGGCCTCCATGCCGCTGTAGCCCTGTATTTCTCCACATTTGTCTCACCTCCAGCAGGGACCCTGGGCCGGAGCCCCGCTCAGACCCCAGAGCGCAGGCCAGGCACTGAAAGCGTTAACAGCCCTTGTTGACTGTGAGTTGAAGAGCAGGTGGGTTTTCACCAAAGCAGAGACTGATTTCCGAGGGGATCTGACGAGCCCTGCACCTTTCGGGGTACGTGGCCCTGGGCAAGTCACGGCTCTCCTGTGGCACAAGTGATCCTCCTGCCTCAGCCTCTTGAGTAGCTGGGACCACAGGTGCACACCACCATACCTGGCTTTTGTTGTTGTTGTTGTTGTTTTGGTTTGGTTTGGTTTTTTTTTTTTTTTGTAGAGACGAGGTTTCACTATGTTGCCCAGGCTGGTCTCAAACTCCAGGACTCAAGCAATCCTCCTGCCTCAGCATTTATAGGCTTGTTGAGGGGGAGTTCAGGAGAATGTGGGGGTTCCTGGCGAGCGTTTCATTCACTCACTCATTCATTTGCTAAATAACCACTGAGCACCTACTGGGTGACATCTGTATTCTGGGCATGCTAGAGACAAAGTCACCAAAGTCTCCAAAGCAAATAGATGCTCACAGTCTATTGGGGGAAACAGGTAATTTTAAAAAGCAAAACATTATGTCAGAGAGTTGTAAATCCAGTGAAGAAAACTTCAGCAAGGAAGAGAAGTGAGGTTCCGCAAGGTGGGGTAGTTGCAGCTTAAACGGGGTGCCAGGGGTGGCCTCAATCAGACAGTGATATTTGATCTGAGAATCAAAGGAAGTGAGAGAGGAAGCCATGTGGAAACAGCATCCTAGGCAGAGGCACAGCCTGTGCAAAGGCCCTGAGGAAGGACCATGCCTGGCGTGTTGGAGGAACATCGAGAAGGCCTGTGTGGCTGGAGCACAGTGAAGGGAAGAGGGGGCAGAAGAGAGGGCGGGGAAGGGATGGGGCAGGTCTTGCAAGGCATTGTGGGCCATGGGGAGGACGTGGGCTTTGACCCAAGGAAGGTGGGAGCCATGGAAAGTTGTAGGCAGAGGAGGGATGGTGCCTGATTCAGGTGCTCACGGGTGCCCTCTGGCTTTTGTGGAGGGAACAGTCTGTGGTGGGTTGAGGGTGGGATCCGGGAGACCAGGGCGGTGGAGACTGGGCTGGTCCTTATGAGTGGTGACAGTGCTGGAGGCAGGAGTACAGGGATAAGTGGATGGATTCAGGATTGGTTTTCAGAGCAGAGCCCAGGGTGCCTGCTGAGGGAGGGGTCCGGAGAAAGGGAGAGGGAAGCTGAGCTGGAATCCCAAGTTTCTGGCCTGAGCCCCTGAAAAAATGGAGCTGCTGGCTGGGTGCGGTGGCTCACGCCTGTAATCCCAGCACCTTGGATGGCTGAGGCAGGCAGATTATTTGAGTTCAGGAGGTCGAGACCAGCCTGGCCAACATGGTGAAATCCCGTCTCTACTAAAAGCACAAAAAATTAGCCGGGCAAGGTGGTGGGCGCCTGTAATCCCAGATACTCTGGAGGCTGAGGCAGGAGAATCGCTTGAACCTGGGAGACGGAGGTTGCAGTGAGCCGAGATCGCGCCACTGCACTCCAGGCTGGGTGACAGAGCAAGACTGTCTCAAAAAAGAAAAAAAAAAAGATGGAACTGCTGTTCTTGAACATTTCAAGCCAAGTCACTAGGAGGGACCCATCAGAGCTCTGATATCCTCACACAGTTGGGGCAGTCCTGGGGTCAGGGAGTCCTCAGAAATGAGTTCAAATCCTGGCTCTACCACTGCTCTGCTGTGCAACCTTGGCAAGTCGCCTTCCCTCTCTGGGCTCAGTTTTCTCAGCTGTCATTTGGATGCGCCTCCTTTCTGGCTCCTCCACATCTCAGCCAAGGGCTCTGCCTCCAGAACTGGCCCACTTTCACCCCTCCACGCCCACCCATCGGCTCCTGCCTGGATCAAGACCGTCACTTCCTCCCTCTCCACACCTCTCCGCCCGTCACTCTCCGCATCAAAGGAAGCCTTTAAAAGCATTAATCAGCTCCCTGTGGCAAAAGGCTTGAACTGCCACTTCACCAAAGAAGACACACAGATGGTAAAAAAAAAAAAAAAAAAAAAAAAAAAGCACGTGCAAAGATGCTCAATGCCATTAGTCACTGGAGAAATGCAAATCCAAACCACAGTGAGATATCACTTCACACTTGCTAAAACGGCTAAAATTCTTTCAGCTGACAATACCAAGAGCGGGTGAGGATGGCGAGCATCCGAAGCTCTCCTACGCTGCCCATGGGAAGGCAAAACAGTGCAACCCCTTAACTCCTTATGAAGTTAGACATACGTTCACCAAACCCCCCCAGCAATCCCGCTCCTGGGAACTCACCCAAGAGACATGGAAACATGCGTCCGGTCCGTGCAAAAACCTGTACCTGGCTGTTTCTAACAGCTCTATTCCTATTGTCCCCAAACTGGAAGCGATCCAGCAGGTGTGTTTGCATAAACAAACCAGGTCACCTCCACGCAGCGGAGCGCTATTCGGCAGTCACAAGGAAACCGCACCCGAGACACGCAACAATGTCGGTGGTTCTCAACTGCATTCTGCAGAGTGAAAAACGCCAGACACAAAAGGCCGCCCACTGTATGCTCCCATGTATAATGATGTTCTGGAAATTGCTCAGGGAACCCCCCGGGTGTGTCTTTAACTCCAGGAAAGGGCTAGGGGCAGAGACTAGGGTATGTGTGTGAGCGGGGATGGAGTGAGGGTTGGTTGGCTGTTTTTTTTTTTTCTTTTTCTTTTTCCTTTTTTTTGGAGATGGAATCTTGCTCTGTCGCCCAGGCTTGAGAGCAGTGGTGTCATCTCAGCTCACTGCAACCTCCGTCTCCTAGATTCAAGCAATTCTCCTGTCTCAGCCTACCGAGTAGCTGGGACTACAGGTGCATGCCACCACGCCCGGCTAATTTTTGTATTTTTAGTAGAGACAGGGTTTCACCATATTGGCCAGGCTGGTCTTGAACTCCTGACCTCAGGTGATTCACCTGCCTTGACCGCCCAGTGTGCTGGGATTACAGGAGCGAGCCACCGCGCCTGGCCTGTTTTTTGTTGGTTGAGACAGGGTCTTCCTCTGCTGCCCAGGCTGGAGTGCAATGGTGTAATCGTGGCTCACTGCAGCCTCAACCTCCTGGGCTCAAGTGATCCCCCTGCCTCAGCCTCTCAGGTAGCTCTGACCACAGGTGCACACCACCACGCCTGACTTTTTTTTTCTTTCTTTTTTTTTTCTTTTTTTTTTTAGTACAGACGGGGTCTCATCATGTTGCCCAGGCTGGTCTCAAACTCCTGGACTCAAAGCGACTCTCCTGCCTCAGCCTCCCAAAGTGCTGGGGTTACAGGCGTGAGCCACCATGCCTGACCAAGACAGGTTTTGTCCACTGGAGCATTCCCAGCAGAGGACAAAGGGACATGAGGAAGCATTTTGGGGAGATGGGACTGTTCTGTATCTTGATTGTGGTGGGGTTCCATGATCATGCATTTGTCAAAACTCGTAGACCTGTAGACTAAATGTTAATGACCACTTCTCCCCTGCTCCCTGATGTAGTCTCCTCTGGCTACACTGCCCTCTTCGACGTTTCCTGCCACTGAACCTCCATACTTGCTGTTCCCTCTGCCTGGAATACTGTTCCCCACATCTCCCTTCATGTCTTTCTGTGGTTGAATCTTTCCCATCTCTTTTTTTTTTTTTTTTTTTTTTTGGAGTTTCACTCTGTCGCCAGGCTGGAGTGTAGTGGCATGATCTCAGCTCACTGCAACCTCCGCCCACCTCTCGGGTTCAAGCGATTCTTCCTGCCTCAGCCCCCTGAAGGGCTGAGACCACAGGTGCATGCCACCACGTCCGGCTAATTTTTTGTATATTTAGTAGAGATGGGATTTCACCATATTGGCCAGACAGGTCTCGAACTCCTGACCTCATGATCCACCCACCTCGGCTTCCCAGAGTACTGGGATTATAGGCGTGAGCCACTGCACCCGGCTGAATCGTTCCCATCTTTTAGGTCTCTGCCCATATGTCACCTCCTCAGGGAGGCCCTCCCTGATCACTCCTAACTAAATTCACCAGCCCCCTCCCTAACCTGCTACTCCATCACCCTGTTGCACTAAAACAAACAACAACAACAAAAAAAACACTGCAATTCATTAGATACTAAACTCCCTGAGAGTGGTGGTCTCTTTTGGTCACAGCAGTGTCCCCAGCACAGCACTAGCGGATAGTAGGTTCTCATTAAATATGGATCAAGAGGCAGGAGTTCAAGACCAGCCTGGGCAACATGACAAAACCCACTACAAAAATTAGGCAGGCATGGTGGTACATGCCTGTAATCCCAGCTACTTAGGAGGCTGAGGTAGGAGAATCGCTTGAACCCAGGAGGTGGAGGTTGTGGTGAGCCGAGATTGCGCCACTGCACTGCACTCCAGCCTGGGTAACAGAGCAAGACCTTGTCTCATTCTTAAAAAAAAAAAAAGGCAGTCGAGTGAAAGAGCAAAGCACACGGGGCTCTGTGAACCCAGGTTTGAACACAGGCTTGGCCCCTGGTGTGCTGTGTGGCTTCAGGTAAATCGTATCACCTCTCTGTTCCTCATCTGGAAGGTGGGATTAACATGCCTCTCTTGCAGGAGTGTGGGGAGGTTTAATCCAGCAGGCACCAGCCCTTAGCTCCCTGAGTCCTCCTGTGAAAAGCCCTAATCCTCATTTGCAGATGCCCTGGAACCTACCTAGCCTTGCCCAGCCAGGGTGCAGCCTCAGGGAATGCTTGCTGAAAGGCAGAATAGACAAATCAGTGGCAACATGAGCAAATGCCTTTGCTTTGTAATTAAGTTCGCTTGGTAATTAAGTCCTCAAACATCCCAGCCCTCCCTCATCTTAGCCCTAAGGACTTACTTTGCAGTTTTCCAAAATGCTCAGAATCAACTGCACCTCCTGTCCCTTCGCACGGACTGTGAACCGGGAATCCTCCCGTGTGCTATTTCCCCCAACTTCCACTTTTCTTGCCAAGTTCCTACTTGTCCTTCAGGTTCACTTGAAATCTCCTCTCCTCCAGGAAGCCTGCCCTGCACCCCACTCTCTGGGCTCCCTCAGCCCTGGCTGTTCAGGTCCATCTCTCGCCCAAAGCCTGGGACTCCTTGAGGGCTGGGCAGGGGCCCAAGAACTCTTGGAGTCCCCTGTATTTCCCAGCGCAGATGCAGGCACTGAGTGGGGAACCCTAAATACTCAGTGACTGCGTTCATGGGGCCAGGGTTCGAATCCCAGCTCAGTCACTTTGCGGCTTTGTAGTCCTAGTGAGTCTGGTCCTGTGTCACAGACTCAGTTTCCCCCCTCTGGAAGATGGGGCGTCCACAGGAACCTGGCCCTGGCTGCAGGGGGTCAGTGAAGTTTCCTGCAAAGCGTGGTCATCTGCCCAGCAGGCTGCATTGCTCAGTGGCAGTTCTGAAGGCTCCTGCCATCCCCAAGTGCCCCCCTCCTCTGGGGCTCAGTTTCCCTATTTGGCCACACTCCCCCTTAGACAAACACAGACGGGGCACCACCTGGCTGGGCAGGAGGGGGCCTCGGCAGCTTCTCAGGAAGAACAGCAGCCAAGGTGGGGGCTGGCGGGGCTGGCACGGGCCAGCCTCGTTAAGCTGCCAGTCCTTGGCACCACTCTGCTTTCGTGGAGGCGGCTGGAGAAGGGCCCAGGCCTGGCTGTTGGGGGACTGAGGAAGCCGGGATGAAGCTGAGACCCTTTTGCAGAGGGGGCAGGCCCTGAGTGATGGCAGGAAGTTCTATGTTCACTTATTAAGCATCTACTGGATGCCAAACCAGGCTACTCAGGCAGGGCGTTTGCTGTGCTGTTCTAGCTGCCAGGATCACATTTCCTGTTCATAGCATTATCTACTGCTCATTCTGATCTCATTCTAGAAGACACCACCTCCAGGAAGCCTTCTAGATTCTCTAGAATAAGCCAGGTGCCTCCCTTTGGGTTGGCACAGTGCCTGAGTTTTCCCCATCACAGTTTGATCACTCAATATCTACTTTTAGAGATGGGGTCTTGCTCTGTGGCCCACTGCTGGAGTGTAACGGCATGATCAGAGCTCACAGTAGCCTGTAGCTTACTGTAGCTCAGGCGATGCTCCTGCTTCAGCCTCCCAAGTAGCTGTGATCACCTAATATTATAACTGGGCTGTGGACAGGTCACTTAAGCCATCAACAAATGCAGATAGAGCACTTTGTAGGTGGCAGGCACTATGCTTATCACTGTTCATGCTCAGCGAACCCCGTGGTGCAGGTGCTGATGCTACCTCCTTTTTACAGAAGGGGCAACTGAGGCTCAGAGTGGTTGAATGGTGGAGTGAAGCCACATGGCCTGGAGTCTGGTACACAGAAGGGCCCGGGAAAAGCTGATTTCCATCCCCAGGGACAGTGAGCTCACTCACCACTGAAGGAGGCCTAAGCTGGAGGTGTGGGGATTCATTCATTCAAAAAATATGTATTGGGCAGTCATTGAAGGCCAGGTTACTCAAGTGTGTCTGAGTGACAGGTGGTGCTGGACACTTCCAACATCTGTTCTCTCATCCTCCATAGTAATAGAAGCCCTGGTTTTCAGCTGAAGAATTGGTCATTCAGAATAAAGACTACGTTTCCCAGCAAGCTTTCTGCCAGACATGGCCATGTGACTAATTCTGGCCAATGCAGTGTGAGCAGAAGTGGTGCCTGGGATTTCCAAGAAGTGTCCTTAAAGGGGCAGGGTCAGCTCTTCTTCACTCTTACCTCCTCATCGCCTGGGAGGTAGATGTGATGGTTGGAGCTCAAGCAGCTGCCTTGTCCCACAAGGAGGAGGCCACTTACTGAGGATACGGTGGATGGAAGGTGTCTGGGCTGCAGACACCACAACATCTTCATGCCATCCCAGGACTGACTACTCACATTTCACATTCAGGAGCAAATCAGCCCTGTATGCTTACACCGCTGCAGTTCGGTCTTGCATACCACAGCCAACCCGAGCCTGACCACTACATTTGTCCCTCTCTGCTTCTGTTTTTCCACCCTCGCCTCCTCTCATGCCTGCTGGACTGAAAAACCTGCTTCTGCTTGGTGGCACTGGCCTGCAAGGGCCGTCCACAGTGGCCAAGGCAGTGGCCTCTGGATAGTGCGGCCTCTGTTTGTGGCAGTAGACAGAGCAGGGGCAGGAGTGCCACCAGGGGCCGGGCACAGTGGCTCATGAATGTAACCCCAGCACTTTGGGACGCTGAGACGGGCAGATCACTTGAGGTCAGGAGTTTGAAACAAGCTTGGACAACATAGCAAAACCCCGTCTCTATGAAGATACAAAAATTAAGGCTGGACGCGGTGGCTCAAACCTGTAATCCCAGCACTTTGTGAGGCCGAGGTGGGCGGATCACGAGGTCAAGAGATTTGAGACCATCCTGGCTAACATGGTGAAACCGCGTCTCTACTAAAAATACAAAAAAAATTAGCCAGGCGTGGCGGTGGGCGCCTGTAGTCCCAGCTACTCGGGAGGCTGAGGCAGGAGAATAGCGTGAACCTGGGAGGCGGAGCTTGCAGTGAGCCGAGATCGCGCCACTACACTCCAGCCTGGGCAACAGAGCGAGACTCCATCTCAAAAAAGAAAAAAAAGATTCAAAAATTAGCTGGGAATGGCAGCATGTGCTCATGGCCTCAACTGATCTGCCTGCCTCGGGCTCCCACAGTGCTAGGATTACGGACGTGAGCCACCGTGCCCGGCCTTTTCTCCTTTTCTTAGAAGGAAAAGATCTGCATAGATGTTATTTCCAAATAAGGTCCATTGACAGGGGTTGGTCAGAACCAGGGGTTAGGGATTCCACATCTCTTCTTGGGGCCACAATTCCACCCACTGCATGGCATAAGAGATTTGTGTGGGAGGTGAGCTCAGGAAGCTCTGGGAGAGAAGTGGGTGGGGAAGGGAGGGAGACAGTAGCAGGCTCATTGACAAGACAGTACTGGGTTCATTGACTTCTGGGGCTCATTCGACTGGGGACCTCTAGGAGACACGGTAGAACATACTTCAATTTGTCCCATAAGAGGGAGGAGGGAGTGGGGGCATTTATCTACCACTTCCCATCTGTCACTGGCAGAGGGCTGCTCTGGGAGGTATTAGGCCAACACAGAAAACCTAAAGACTAAGTAGTCAGCCTGACAAAGTGAAGTTGAGGAGCAAGAATTCTGTTCCAGGCAGAGGGAAAGGGAACAGTATTTGCAAAATTCTAGAGGGGAGCAAAGAAAGATGCCTCTGGGGCATTGCAAATCATTCAAGCTTCAGAGATTGGCAGGGGCCCAACCGCAGGGGTGCATGCAGGCCACAGAGAAGAGTGTGGCCTTTACCTGGAGGGCAATGGGGCGCCATGGGAGAGTTTAGAGCATGGGAAAGACTATTATGCCCATGTTACAGGTCTGGAAGCTGAGGCCCAGAGAGGCTAAGGAATTTAGCTGATGTCATACAGCTTTTTTTTTTTTTATTTGAGACGGAGTCTTGCTCCGTCACCCAGGCTGGAGTGCAGTGGCCTGATCTCAGCTCATTGCAAGCTCCGCCTCCTGGGTTTACACCATTCTCCTGCCTCAGCCTCTCGAGTAGTTGGGACTATATATAGGCGCCCGCCACCATGCCCGGCTAGCTTTTTTTTTTTTTTTTGTATTTTTTAGTAGAGACGGGGTTTCACCATGTTAGCCAGGATGGTCTCGATCTCCTGACCTCGTGATCCGCCCGTCTCGGCCCCCCAAAGTGCTGGGATTACAGGCTTGAGCCACCGCGCCTGACCGTCACACAGCTTATGAATGGCAGAGACAGAAATCCGACTTGAGTGGGCTGCAGACAGATTGAGGGTATGAAATTTGGGGGATGGGGACTGGGGAGAAGGTGAGGCCAATGCCCAGGACTGAAGCTCAGGCCGGGGGCACAGTTGGAGACCCCGCTGGAGAAGCAATGCTATAGGGAAGAGAATGAAGCTGGTGCAAGCCTGGAGGCCAACCTGGCGGTGAGGACTTGGGACCCCTGACCCCCACCAGCCCCACCCTGATCCCGGCACTTCACCCTCCCTCCAAATCAAGTCCAGCTGGGCTCTGAGGATATATGAACTCAGATCTGAGTCTGCACAAAAGAGCCAGCTACGGAGAGAAAGGGCTTTCTAGGCAGGAGGCCCAGCCCATGCAAAGGCCCTGGGGCAGGATCCTGCCTGGTGTATTGGAGGAACAGCAAGGAGACCCGTGTGGCCGCAGCAGAGTGAGGGATGGTGAGAGGGGGTCAGGAATTTGGGTTTTAAGCACTGACCTCATTGTAGGGGGGCGTGGCTTGAACAAGTCTGGGTCCCTCTTGGAGTCTTAGACAAGGGTAACATTGCACCTTCTACAGTGTGTTGCTAGGAACCTCCAGAAGCTGATGCTGGTAGAGTCTTAGCACGGTGAGGGCTGAATCTGCACCGCTAGGGGCCAGCAGCCCTTTTGTGGCATCCCTCGGCCTCTTTGGGTCCAAAGATGCCCTGAGCCTTCAAGAAGTTTTCTCAAAGATTGCCCGGGCACCGGCAAATCACAGACCTAGGAATGATCCATTGGTTACAGGCCCAGGCAGCTGGCAGCTCCTGGGACAGAATGTACCAGGGCGATGTCACAGAAGCTGGGGGCATCTAGAACCCTGGGGACTCCTGGTCTCCGTGTCATCTGCCAGAAAGGCCACCTGCGCCAGCACCTCCTGAGACCGGCCTTCAAAGACACGATGCATGCTGCGCTGCCGTCCGGAACCCTTAATGCCTAGAGCCACCAGGGTCGCGGTGGCCGCGTCACTGCCTCTGAGCCACGCGGTCATTCCAACTCAACTGCCCTCGCATCCTGGCCACAGGCCCCCTGGGAGGACCCGGAGATGCCCAAAGGCCCCCTGCCTGCCGTCTCCAGTGGAACCTAGCAGCATACAGCCGGCGAAGCGGGTGACTATGGGGTGGCCACGGCCAGGCCAAGCCCTGGTAGCGGTCAAAGCCTTGCTGGTCTTGTCGGTGCTCCAGGTGCCCGCGCAGGCGGTGGTCCGGGCCATGCTGGAAGACAACTCGAGTTCGGTGGATTTTGCGGATCTGCCAGCGCTGTTCGGCGTCCCGCTGGCCCCCGAGGGCATACGGGGCTACCTGATGGAGGTCAAGCCAGCCAACGCGTGCCATCCCGTCGAGGCCCCGCGACTGGGCAACCGCTCTCTGGGCGCCATCGCACTGATTCGCCGCTACGACTGCACCTTCGACCTCAAGGTACTGAACGCCCAGCGCGCCGGCTTCGAGGCGGCCATCGTGCACAACGTCCACTCCGACGACCTCGTGAGCATGACCCACGTCTCCGAGGACCTGAGGGGCCAGATCGCCATCCCCTCGGTGTTCGTGGGCGAGGCCGCCTCGCAGGACCTGCGGGTCATCCTGGGCTGCGACAAGTCGGCTCACGTGCTGCTCCTGCCGGACGACCCGCCGTGCGGCGACCTGGACTGTCACCCCGTGCTGACCGTGTCCTGGGCGCTGGGCCGTACCCTGGCCCTGGTCGTATCCACCCTCTTTGTCCTGAACCGCCTGTGGCTCTGGGCCCAGGCCTGCTGCAGCCACAGACGGCCAGTGAAGACGTCTACCTGCCAGAAGGCGCAGGTCCGCACCTTCACGCGACGCAACGACCTGTGTGCCATCTGCCTGGATGAGTACGAGGAGGGTGACCAACTCAAGATCCTGCCCTGCTCCCACACCTACCACTGCAAGTGCATTGACCCCTGGTTCTCCCAAGCCCCTCGGCGCTCCTGCCCCGTGTGCAAACAGTCGGTGGCCGGCACGGAAGATAGCTTTGACTCCACCACCGACAGTTTCAGCGACGAGGACCCCTCCCTACCGGGCCACCGGCCCCCCATCTGGGCCATTCAAGCCCGGCTACGCTCCCGGAGGCTGGAGCTGCTGGGCCGCGCCAGCCCCCACTGCCACTGCAGCACCACGTCCCTGGAGGCAGAGGATACCACTGTCTCCCCAGCCCCTCCTGAGGCCCCTGGTCAGTAAAGATCTAGGGTAGGGAGGGGGGGCGATGAGGAATGTTTCTGGTCTGAAAAGAATAAAGTGGGTTTGAAAGCGGATTCTCACCCATCCCCCATCAAGCCTAAGGCCAGTGCCTGTTTCTGCGGGTGAGCGAGGGGAGGTGAGGGCTGGGGGCCCTTTTCGGGGCAGCTGTGACCGTGGTCCGGAGTGGCTTTGAGACGGGGCGTCCGTGCTTTGGTTCCAGTCCCGGGCACATGGGCTGCTGGTCCTGGATGGCCTTATTCTTCATTCACACTTTTTCTTTTAAAATAAACGTTTTATTTTGGAACCAGTTTAGATTTCCAGAAAAGTTGCAAAGGTGCCACAGAGTTCTCCAACCCTTTTTACTCCGTTTCCTCTGATGTCTCATGGAATCCCAGGTGTGATGGGATGGGAGGCTGAGGTGGGAGGTTCGCTCAAGGTTACAGGTTTGAGACCAGGCTGGGCAACATAGCAAGACCCCACCTCTACAGAAAAAATTTTTTAGGCTGGGCGTAGTGGCTGACGCCTGTAATCTCAGCACTTTAAGAGGCCAAGGAGGGAGGATCATGCGGTCAGGAGATCAAGACCATCCTGGCCAACATGGTGAAACCGTGTCTCTACTAAAAATACAAAAATGAAGTGGGCGTGGTGGTGTGCGCCTGTAGTCCCAGCTGCATGCTATTCGGGAGGCTGAGGCAGGAGAATTGCTTGAACCCTGGAGGCGGAGGTTGCGGTGAGCCGAGATCGCGTCACTGCACTCCAGCCTAGTGACAGTGAGACTCTGTCTCAAAAAAGAAAAAAAAAATTTCATTAGCCAAGTGTGATGATGCATGCTTGTAGTTCCAGCTACTTGAGAGGCTGAGGTGGGAGGATTGCTGGAGCCTGGGAGGTGAGCTATGATCACACCACTGCACTTCAGCTTGGGCGACAGAGCAAGACCCTGCCTCAAAAAAAAAAAAAAAAAAAAAAAATGCAAGGAGGCAAGGGGTTTTTCTGGGCAGTGAGGGGGCTGCTTGGCCATGCTCCAGTGAGAAATAGCTACTAGGTGAGGCCATGGGAGGAAAAGGGTCAAGGTCACCTTTGCGATGTCCCCTGGAACAGCATGAATGTGAGAGTCACGTGCAAGATTCCAACACAAGCCCAGGAAACCTCCGGGGAGCGCCCACTCTGTGCCAGATGCTGTTCCAGGCACACAGTCACAGCAATGACCAAAAGAGAAAAATCGCTGCTCTCCCAGGACTGCTATTCCAAGGTGGTGGATAGATACAAAGTATATAATTAAATAAATGAGCAGGAAGATGTCAGCAGGAGATAAATCCTGGGGCTAAAACACAAGCAGGTTATGAGATGGAGAGAGCCTGAGGGGTGGTCAGGGAGGTTAGGGAGGAAACATGAGAACTGAGACTCAGGGCCGGGCACCGTGGCTCACGCTTGCCCTCCCAGCCCTTTGGGAGGCTGAGGTGAGCAAATCGCTTGGGTCTAGGAGTTCAAGACCAGCCTGGGCAACATAGTGAAACTCCATCTCTCAAAAAATACAAACATTAGCAGGGTATGGTGGTGCACACCTGTAGTCCCAGCTACTCAGGAGGCCGAGATGGGAGGATCACTTGAGCCCAGGAGGTCAAGGCTGCAGTGAGCTATGATTGGACCACTGCACTCCAACCTGAGTGACAGAGTGAGACCCTGTCTCAAAAAAAAAAAAAAAAAAAAACAGACTGGAAAGGGAGGAAGGAGTTGTTAGTGCAGGAAGGACATTCCAGACAGAGTGTACAGCCCATGCAAAGGCCCTGTGGCAGGACTGCACCTGACATGTTAGAGGAACAGCCAGAGGCCCGTACAGCAGCAGCAGAGTGAGTCAGGGGGAGAGGGAGGAGGGGAGGGTGGGGAGTGGATAGGGCAGATGGTACAGGCCCTGGTAGAGCTTAGTAAGAAACGGATTTTGGGCCATGTGTGGTGGCTCACGCTTGTAATCCCAGCACTTTGGAAGTCTGAGGAGGGCGGATCACGAGGTCAGGAGATTGAGATTATCCTGGCCAACATGGTGAAACCCCGTCTCTATTAAAAATACAAAAAATTAGCCGAGTGTGGTGGCATGCACCTATAGCCCCAGCTACTCGGGAGGCTGAGGCAGGAGAATCGCTTGAACCTGGGAGGCAGAGGTTGCGGGAAGCTGAGATTGCGCCACTGCACTCCAGCCTGGGGACACAGAGACATTCTGTCTCAAAAAAAAAAAAAAAGGAAAAGAAAAAGAAAAAGAAATGGATTTTGTTCTGGGGTGCTGACTAACACCACTGGAGGGTCCGGGCTCAGTGGCTCACGCCTGTAATCCCAACACTTTGGGAGGCTGAGATGGATGGATCACCTGAGGTCAGGAGTCTGAGACCAGTCTGGTCAACATGGCGACACCCCATCTCTACTAAAAATACAAACCTTAGCTAGGCGTGGTAGTGCGTGCCTGTAATCCCAGCTACTTGGGAGGCTGGGGCAGAGAATCGCTTGAATCTGGGAGGCAGAAGTTATAGTGAGCCAAGATCATGCCACTGCACTCCAGCCTGGGTGACCGAGCGAGACTCTCTCTCAGTAAAAAAAAGGAAAGAAAAGAAAAGAAGAGACACAGAGACAAAGTCACAGGGAAGACAGCCACGTGACAACGAAGGTAGAGATTGGAGTGATGCACCCACAAACTTGTTGCCTCCTCTTTTTATGAAGACACCAGTCATATTGGATTAGGGTCCATCTTAATGACATCATCTTAACTTGATTACGTCTTCACAGATCCTATTTCCAAATACGGTCGCATTCCCAGATATCAGGGGTTAGGATTTCAACATATTTTTTGAGAGGATACAGTTCAACCCATAACATAGGGATGAGAGAAAAGGAGGCCCAGCTTTGGGGACTTGCCAAACCTGGATTTGAAGCTGGCTTTGCTGTTTCTGGCTTTCTTTGAGATCATGGGCATGGCTATTTCCTTCTCTGAGCTCCACTCCATGGATATGGAAAATGGACATTCTAACAGCATGTACCTCATACTCTTGCTGGGAGATTTTAAAGAGGTACTTCATGCAAATACATTTTTTTTTTTTTTTTTGAGACTGAGCCTCGTCACCCAGGCTGGAGTGCAGTGGCATGATCTTGGTTCACTGCAACCTCCACCTCTCGAGTTCAAGTGATTCTTCTGCCTCAGACTCCCAAGTAGCTGGGATTATAGGCATGCACCACCATACCTGGTTAATTTTTGTGTTTTTAGTAGAGACGAGGTTTCACCACGTTGGCCAGGCTGGTCTCGAACTCCTGACCCCAAGTGATCCTCCCGCCATGGCCTCCAAAAATGCCAGGATTATAGGCGTGAGCCACTCAGCCCGGCCAGCAAATACAAAATTTAATGTGCTTCCTCCACCTCTTCGATTGCCACAGTGCTGGGTGCCACTTCCACCCCTTTGCACAGGCAGTTTTCTCTGCCCAGAGTGCCCTCCACATGCCTCGCTCAGCCTAGCTCAACATTACCGTTCCTTCAGTCCCTTGCAGACATCTACAAAAAGGATCTCAAATACGAGAGTCAGGAGTCCTGGGTTTAGGCCAGGCATGGTGGCTCACACCTATAATCCTAGCACTTTGGGAAGCCACGGCAGGAAGATTGCTTGAGCCCAGGAGTTCAAGACCAGCCTGGGCAACATAGCGAGATCCCATCACTACAGATATATTTTAAAAAATTAGCCAGGCCTGGTAGTGCCTGACTGTAGTACCAGCCACTTGGGAGGCTGAGGCAGGAGGATCACCTGAGCCCAGGAGGTCAAGGCTGCAGTGAGCTATGATCACACTACTGCATTCCAGCTTAGCTTGGGTGACACAGAGAGACTCTATCTCAAAAAAAAAAGGCCAGGCGCGGTGGCTCAAGCCTGTAATCCCAGCACTTTGGGAGGCCGAGACGGGTGGATCACGAGGTCAGGAGATCGAGAACATCCTGGCTA
>NW_012108696.1:3302528-3318186 GCF_000951045.1 Mandrillus leucophaeus
AAAAAAATAAAAAATAAAAAATAAATAAATAAATAAATAAAAATAAAAAAGTCGTGGGTTCAAATTCCCAGTCCTGCTACTTACTTTGAAGCCCCTGAGAATGCCACTGCCCCCTCAAGAGTCTTGACTCGCTCCTCTGTAAATGAGGATAACAGTGCTAGCTACCTATGGCAGACATGTATTTGGCGCCAGCAGCACAGTGCAGCTATGGGAAACTAACTGTCTTCCATTCTGAGTACACGTGGCTGCAAGGAGTGGGGAGAAGAGACCTTCTTCCTCGTTCTGGGTAGTCACATGACCCAGCCCTAGCCAATGAGAGGATTGCACCCTCTAAGCCACAGTGATTGGTTCAGGATGGCACATGTGATCCAAGCTGGGCCAATGAGAGGCAGCCCTAGGGTTTGTCCAAGAAGGATCAAAAAGAAGGCTCTTCCGGAAGGGTGCTGGTTCATGTCTGTAATCCCAGCGCTTTGGGAGGCCGAGGTGGCCAGATCACTTGACATCAGGAGTCCAAGACCAGCCTGGGTAACATGGTGAAACCCCCGTCTATACTAAAAATACAAAAATTAGCTGGGCGTGGTGGCGGACGCCTATAATCCCACTTACCTGGGAGGCTAAGGCAGGAGAATCACTTCAACCCAAGAGGTCGAGGTTGCAGTGAGCTGAGGTGCCCCCTCACTTACTTCACCTCTGTATTAGTTCATTCTCACGCTACTATGAAGAAATACCTGAGACTGGGTAATTTATAAAGGAAAGAGGTTTAATTGACTCACAGTTCTGCCCAGCTGGGGAGGCCTCAGGAAACTTATAATCATGGTAGAAGGGGAAGCAAACATGTCCTTCTTCACATGGTGGCAGGAGAGAGAAGTGAAGAGTGAAGAGGGGGAAGCTCCTTAAACCATCAAATCTCATGAGAACTCACTCACTCTCACAAGAACAGCATGGGGGAAATGCCCCTATGATCTAATCACATGCTACGAGGTCCCTTGCCCAACATGTGGGGATTACAATTCAGATTACAATTCCAGATGAGATTTGGGTGGGGACACAGAGCCAGCCAGACCATATCACCCCCTCAGCATCTCAGCTTCCTCAGCTGTCAAATGACAGTGACCCAAGGCAGAGACACAAACGTTTTCTGCACACAGTTGCCCATGAGCCCTCCTATCACTATTTGAGCTTGGTGGGTGTAATTTTCCCCATTTCTCCCAGGAGGAAGCTGGCATACAGAGAGGGGGCCACCCCTGCCCAAGTGCCACAGCTAAGGAGAAGCTGCACCAGGCCTCAGCATCCGCCCTTCCCCATGCCCGGCTCCCGAAACCTCCCGCCTCACTGGCTGTGTCCCAGCTTGGCCCCTGCCAGGCCAGATGTCCGGCCGCAAATTAAACAGATTTGCTGTCCGAGGTCAGACTGCTTCTTTTGTCTTTTCTCCCTTCCTGCTCCAAGGTCTCAGGTTTTATGCCAGGATAGTTAAACTCTCAGAAACAGAAAACATTGCTGGGAAGGAAGATCTGTCTGTACAGGGTGATATGTCTTGGGTTGGCACACGCTACACTGCCTTGTCCAGCAGCCCACATTCTGCCTGGGGCTCCTGGTGACTAGGGGTGGGAAGAAGAGAGAGAAACCCATGGGTAGAACACATTGGTGGGGGTCAGACATTATTGCACTGTACCTTTTCATGAGCAGGTAGAGAATTGTAGCCCAGAGAGAGGTGGGTCCAGCCCATGCTCACCCAGTGTGTTGGGGCCAAAGACAAGATTCAAATTCATGTCACCTGACTCCGGTGGGCTGGCATTTTCCCTAAGTCTTGTCTGGGTAGCTCATGAATCAACAAATAATTGGCAGGCAGGCATGGTGGCTCACTCCTGCAATCCCAGAACTTTGGGAGGCTGAGGCAAGAGGATTACTCGAGCCCAGAAGTTTGAGGCCAGCCTGGGCAACATATCTAGACCCTATCTCCAACAAAAATTAAAACAAAAAAAATTAACCAAGTGTGGTGGCGCATGTCTGTAGTACCAGCTACTTGGGAGGCTGAGATGGGAGGGTCACTTGAGCCCAGGAGTTCGAGGCTGCAGTGAGCTGAGATTGTGCCACTGCACTCAAGTTTGAGCAACAGAGTGAGACCCTATCTCAAAAACACCACCACCAAAAAGAAAAGAAAAACCCAAAAAACAAAAATAAAACCCAGACACACAGCCTTGGGGACCTGTCCTCACACACAGAGACCCCACCTCCACTCCCACTACTCCCACACTCTGCACTGGGTTTAGATTTTCTTCACTGAGGTGTTTTGTTGATCAGCTTTTAATTTTACTATAGTGAAATCGACCAATTTGTTTTCTTTTAGGATTCTTGCTCTCTGTGTCCAAGGAAACCTTTGCCTACCCTGAAGCCACAAAAATATTGTTTTTATTTTCCTCTAAAATTTTTGTAATTCAAGCTTTCATGTTTAGTCTATGATGCATCTTGAATTGATTTTTGTGTATGGTGTGAGGTAGGGGTTAGGGTTCTTTATTTCCTCACACTGGTAGCCAATTGTTCCAGAGGCTTTTGTTGAAAATACTTGCCTTTCGTCATTGGATCATCTAAAAGCAAATGACCATGTGTGTATATGTTGGTAGGGGGGCCTCTTTCTGGGTTCTCTATTTTGTTTCATGGATCTATTTGTCAATCCTTATGCCAATACCCTTGTCTTGTTTACTGTAGCTTTATTAGACATAGACTTTCTTCTTCTCCTTCTTCTTCTCCTTCTCCTCCTCCTCCTCCTCCTTCTCCTTCTCCTTCTCCTTCTTCTTCTTCCTTCTTCTTCTTCCTTCTCCTTCTCCTTCTCCTTCTCCTTCTCCTTCTCCTTCTCCTTCTTCTTCTTCTGATGGAGTATTGCTCTGTTGCCCAGGTTGGAGTGCAATGACACAATCATAGCTCACTGCAACCTTGACCTCCTGGGTTCAAGTGATCCTCCCACCTCAGCCTCCCAAGTAGCTGGGACTACAAGCATGTGCCACCACGACTGGCCAAATTATTTATTTCTTGTAGTGATGGGGTCTTGCTATGTTGCCCAGACTGGTCTCAAACCCCTGGCCTCAAGCAATCCTCCCACCTTGACCTCCCAAAGTGCTGGGATTGCAGGCATGAGCCACTATGCCCAGCCTGGATGTAGACTTCAAAGAGCAAGATCCATGTGGTGTCAGCTCCATATACAGACTTCCAGCAGGACCAAGGGAGCTGCTGGGAAATGGAAGCACTAGTGTTTTCTCCAGGGATTCATCCATGGATGAGCATTCCTCTAAAGTAGCATCTCATAGCATCTTTGCTCCTAGAACACACTTCATTTTTGGGATGACACCCAACCATACTTCCTGACCACCTGGGATTTGTTGATTGGTGTCATCTCATTTCATTTGTTTATTCATCACATATTTGCTAAGCACCTTGTATGTGCCAGAGTCTGTGCTGGGCACTGGGACACAGAAGTCACCACAACAAACCCAGCCCCCACCTTCACGAACTCTGTCCAGTGGAGGAGGCAAATATTGAACTATGTTTGAACAACTGAACAAGAATGTTTCAAATAGTGATGAGTCCCAGGAGAGAAATAAGAAGGAGATAAGATAAAGTGTGTGAGAGGCAGGATCAATCAAAGAATGCTAGAATTACTGGGTGAAAGTTGAGGGAGAAACAGGATATTTGCACAGTCTCAAAGTAACTCATGATATTTATTCACTGGAAAAGAATAAAGATAACTTTCTGGGGGGAAATCTGGCTGGTACCACCTTAGCCAACGGATCAAAATTAATGCCCCCAGCAACAAGACACATTGACACATGTGCCTCCTGATCTGATGTTCTGAGAGGACCACAGCACCATCTCAATGGGATCTGGGCAGAAATGCAGAATCTCCATCTAATCATGATTAGACACCAGAAAAGCCTGAATTGAGTGACCTTCTGTAGAACACCTGGCCAGTGCTCTTCAAAAGAGTCAAGGTTGATAGGGCATGGTGGCTTATGCCTGTAATCCCAGCACTTTGGGAGGCCAAGGCAGGAGGATTGCTTGAGACCACGAGTTGGACACCAGCCTGGGCATCATAGTGAGACACTATCTCCACAAAAAATAAAAATGAAAATAAAATTAGCTGGGTGTGGCCCCAGCGTGGTGGCTCACCCCTGTAATCCCAGCACTTTGGGAGGCTGAGGCGGGTGGATCCTGAGGTCAGGAGGTCAAGACCATCCTGGCTAACATGGTGAAACCCCTTCTCTACTAAAAAAATACAAAACAATTAGCCAGGCATGGTGGTGGGCGCCTGTAGTCCCAGCTACTCGGGAGGTTGAGGCAGGAGAATGGCGTGAACCCAGGAGGCAGAGCTTGCAGTGAGCCAAAATTGCGCCACTGCACTCCAGCCCGAGCGACAGAGCGAGACTCTGTCTCAACAAACAAAACAAAACAAAACAAAATAAAATAAAATAAAATAAAATAAAATAAAATAAGCTGGGTGTGGTGGTGCACGCTTGTAGACTTAGCTACTCAGGAGGCTGAGGCCGGAGGATCACCTGAAGTCAGAAGTTGGAGGCTACAGTGAGCTATGATTACACCATTGCACTCCAGCCTGGGCAACAGAGCGAGACCCTATCTCTAACAAAAAGAGAGAAGGAATCAGTGGCCAGCAGACAGCGTGGCTGGGAAAGTCCTCTGTGAGTTGGAGGAATTTAAACTGAGACGTGGAGAGTCAGGAGACAGGATGGGAGAAGATCAGAGTTGCAGGGGGTGGGAACAACATGGACACTTGTCCCGTGGCAGGAGAGGCTGACGTGTCTGAGGAAGAGGAGAAGGGAGTGTGGCTGGTGCGGATGGCAGGAGTGAAGAGGTAGTGGGCCTTCTCAGCCACGATGAACCGTTTGCATTTTGTTGCCTGTGCAATGCAGAGCCTGTTGTATTTGAGTTCTCCCAAAGCAGCTCCCCAGACAAGGATTTCAGGACAAGTGGTGTATGTGGGAGATGATCCCAGGAAGCCCCAGGAGGGGTGTGGGAAGGTCCAAGAGGGAAGAGAAGCAGCAAACAGGGGTGCATTCGTGAGCCAGTGGCAGGTGGAGTTCAGTCCCACTGGGGACCTCGGGGAGCCTGTGTTGACTGTGAAACTCAGAATTGCCCCACCTGGCCAGGCGTGGTGGCTCACACCTGTAATTCCAGCACTTTGGGAGGCCAGGGCAGGCAGATCCCTTGAGGTCAGGAGTTCGACACCAGCCTGGCCAACAAGGTGAACCTCCATCTCTACTAAAAATACAAAAATTAGCCAGGAGTGGTGGCGGGTGCCTATAATCACAGCTAGTCGGGAGGCTGAAGCAGGAGAATCGCTTGAACCTGGGAGGCAGAGGTTGCAGTGAGCTGAGATAGCACCATTGCACTCTAGCCTGGGTGACAGAGTGAGACTCCATCTCAAAAAAAAAAGCCCCCCCCCAGGGGGGGATGAGGGATTTATGCAAAAGCCAATGCACCCATCAGTTGGGGATTGCTGAGAGAAGGACTGTGAATTCTGCAATACTTCCGGCCCACCGTGGGCAATGTCAGAGCAGGCTTGGACAGACAGACAGAGCTGGAATCCCAGCCTGCACTTCCAGGAAACAGGGAGGACCCCAGGGATCTGAGCAGGAGGCCAATGGCATCAGGTCTAGAGTCCACAGAGCTTCACTGAAAAATACGGGAGCTGCCAGCTACATGTGAATATTTAAAGTCATTCAAATGAAATAAAATTTAAAATTCAGGTCCTCACTCACACTGGCCAGATTACAAGCACTCTCTAGCTGCATGGGGGTGGCTGTGTTGGCTGGCATGGGTCTAGAACATTCCATGCATCCCAGAAAGTCCTAATAAACAGCCCTGTGCTAGACAATGTTGATCAAGAGAGTGATACAATCCTATTTTGACTCTAAGAAGATTTCTCTCTTAAGAGAAAACAGCTAGCTGGGGGTGAGGGTAGAAGTTGGGAACCCGGGGAAGTGTCTGGGGCAGGTATCCAGGCTGGAGGTGATAAAAGCTCAGACCAGTGCAGTAGCAGTAGGGGTGGGGCAAAGCCATTTGGAAGAAGCATCAACAGAAAGTCCTGGCCGGGCGCGGTGGCTCAAGCCTGTAATCCCAGCACTTTGGGAGGCCGAGACGGGCGGATCACGAGGTCAGGAGATCGAGACCATCTTGGCTAACACGGTGAAACCCCGTCTCTATTAAGAAATACAAAAAAACTAGCCGGGCGAGGTGGCGGGCGCCTGTAGTCCCAGCTACTCGGGAGGCTGAGCCCGGGAGGCGGAGCTTGCAGTGAGCTGAGATCTGGCCACTGCACTCCAGCCTGGGTGACAGAGCGAGACTCCGTCTCAAAAAAAAAAAAAAAAAAAGAAAGTCCTGCCCATTCAGACGTGAGAGGTAAGGGAAGAGGAGAAAGAGGAGGGGACACCTGGACTCTGATGTGAGTGACAGGTAGAGATGGTCACCCAAGAGGAGAAGCCAATTCGGGGCAGACACTGAGCTGCTTCTGGGCCCTGCTGGGTCTGAGGGGTCAGAGGGAACTCCAGGAGGACATGCAGTTGGCAACTGGACTCTGATGGCGGAGATCTGGGCAGACATGAGAATCTGGGCCCACGGGGCATTCTGGCCACAGGCCCAGCTGGCAACCGCTGGGCTGTGATGTAACTTGTCAGGCGGAAGCCGAGCCCCGTCCCCAGGCTCAGAGGCACAGCTTGCCTAAATGCTAACAAGTTTTGCCTCCAAATGGTGGCGGGGTGTGTGTGTGTGTATGTGTGTGTTTAATTCTGGAATGAATTTAATTCTAATTCCGCCGACTTTGGGGATGGGAAACAGCTGTCTTAATGAGTTAACAGTGGGTTTAAAATAGCGAGCATCTGTTCGCTGTCTGAGCCAGCACCCGCTGAGGCCACTCCCAGGCTGCAGGGCTCACAGTTTTGGGGGGGTCCTGGTTGCAGCTCTGGGGATAGTAGGGAACAGAGGGCTGGCAGTCCGGAGACCCCAGTGCCAGGCGAGTGTCCTGCCCCCTCCTGGGATTTCTGGTGCCTCGTTGGTGAAAACTGGGGCTGCTGAACCACCATGCTTGAGCCAGAATGTGTGCAGGGGGCTATGAGCACCGTGAGTGGGCCAGACTGCTGCTGCGGGGGTGGCAGGCAGTAAGCCCGTTCCCCACCCTCCTCAGATGCTTCCTGGCTGAGTGGCCAGAAACGCCTGTGCCTCAGTTTTCCCATCTGTGAATGGAGATGGTGTTAAAAAGTTTAGAGACATTAAGACATGTAAAGTGTGTGCTTATGACCGTGCCAGGCAGACAGTCAACACTGTGGAAATATGTAGAGTGTTTAAAAAGTAAATACAGGCTGGGTGCGGTGGCTCACGCCTGTGATCGCAGCGCTTTGGGAGATTGAGGCAGGAGGACTGCCTGAGTCCAGGAGTTCAAGACCAGCCTGGGCAACATAGCAAGACCCTGTGTCTACAAAAAATTAAAAATTTAGCCAGGTGTGGCAGCACACACCTGTAGTCCCAGCTACCTGGGAGGCTGAGCTGGGAGGATATCTTGAGCCCAGGAGTTTGAGGCTGCAGTGAGCCATGATCATGCCACTGCACTCCAGCCCAGGTGACAGAGACCCTGTTTCCAAACAAACAAACAAGGCTGGGCACAGTGACACATGCCTGTAATCCCAACACTTTAGGAAGCCGAAGCAGGAGGATCATCACTTGAGCTCAGGAGTTCAAGAACGGCCTGAGCAACACAGCAAGATCTCACCTCTACAAAACATTTTAAAATTAGCTGGGCAGGCCGGGCACAGTGGTTCACACCTGTAATCCCAGCACTGTGGGAGGCCAAGATGGGTGGGTCACTTGAGGTTAGGAGTTCAAGACCAGCCTGACCAACATGGCAAAACCCCATCTCTACTAAAAATACAAAAAGTAACCAGGCGTGGTGGCACATGCCTGTAGTCCCAGCTACTCAGGAGGTTGAGGCAGGAGAATCGCTTGAACCCAGGAGGCAGACGTTGCAGTGAGCCGAGATCACACCACTGCACTCCAGCCTGGGAACAGGGAGAGACTCTTTCTCAAAAAAAAAAAAAAAAAAGAAAAACTAGCTGGGCATGGTGGCACATGCCTGTGGTTTCAGCTACTTGAACCACATGAGGCTGAGGCGGGAGGATCACTTGAGCCCAGGAGTTCAAGGCTGCAGTGAGCTATGATTGTGCCACAGAACTTCAGCCTGGGCAACCAAGCGAGACCCTTTCTCAAAAAAAAACAAAAACAAAACAGGCTGAGTGTGGTGGCTCATGCCTGTAATCCCAGCACTTTGGGAGGCCAAGGCGGGTGGATCACGAGGTCAGGAGACTGAGACCATTCTGGCTAACACGGTGAAACCCCGTCTCTACTAAAAACACAAAAAGTTAGCCGGGCATGGGCGCCTGTAGTCCCAGCTACTAGGGAGGCTGAGGCAGGAGAGTCGCTTGACCCCGGGAGGCAGAGGATGCAGTGAGCCAAGATTGCACCACTGCACTCCAGCCTGGGTGACAGAGCAAGACTCTGTCTTAAAAAAAAACACCAAACAAACAAACAAAAAGAAAGCAAACACAGTCGTGTATCGCTTAATCACGGGGATACGTTTTGAGAAGTGGGTGGTCAGGTGATTTTGTCAGGTGTGAACATCACAGAGTGTGCTTACACACTCCTAGATGGTAGGACCTTCTGCACACCTACGCTGTGTGGTGCAACCCAGTGCTGTCAGGCTATGAACCTGCAGAGCATGAGACTGCACTGAACACCGCAGGCAATTGTACCACGATGGTAAGAACTGTATCTCTGAACATATCTAAGGGCTGCGCACGGTGGCTCACATCTGTAATTCCAGCACTTTGGGAGGCCTAGGTGGGTGGATCACCTGAGATTGGGAGTTCGAGACCAGCCTAGCCAACACAGTGAAACTTTGTTTCTACTAAAAATACTAAAATTGGTCGGGCGTGGTGGTACAAGCCTGTAATCCCAGCTATTTGAGAAGCTGAGGCAGGAGAATCGCTTGAATCTGGGAGGCAGAGGTTGCAGAGAGCTGAGATGGTGCCACTGCACTCCAGCCTGGGTGACAGAACGAGACTCTTGTCTCAAAAAAAAAAAAGAAAAAAAGAGAGAGAGAAGCCGAAGGTGTCCAGGTGCCCACAAATGCGTCCAGCCCAGTGCTCACCTGCCTGAGGGGGTTTGGGAAAGAGGGGAGCCTTTGCCCCAGCAGGAGGATGGAGTCAGTGTCCATGACTCACCTTCGCAAGGGGGTTGGCTGTGTAGGGGAAAAGTTGTCGGTGATAGGGGCTCTGGGTGCACGACTCAGCTCTTGGAGAATCCTGGAGAGCCCTGTATCATTAGAGAAAGTGGCCAGCACCTTCTCCTTTCTCAAAAGATTAACAGACACTCAGCTGTTCATTTGGTAGTGTTGGGGTTTACAGTTTGGGATCAGAGAGTCCAGTTCAGCCTCTGAAACTTCTTGACTGTGTGACCTTGGGTGAGTGTGTTTACCGCTCTGGGCTTGGACAGTCCTGGGTTCAAGTCCCTGCTCGTCAGCCACATGGTCTGTCCTCAGTTTTCCCTTCTGAAGTGTGACATACCCATAGTCACTGAGCTGTCTAAAGGAGAAAACAAGATAGCCCATGCCTAGCCCTCCAGATGTGCTGTCATTGTGTTTATTATTTATTTATTTATTGAGATGGGATCTCGCTCTGTTGCCCAGGCTGCAGTGCAGCGACGCCATCTTGGCTCACTGCAACCTCCACTTCCCAGTTTCAAGCGATTCTCCTGCTTCAGCCTCCAGAGTAGCTGAGATTACAGGCGCCCACCACAGCGCCTGGATAATTTTTGTATTTTTAGTAGAGGTGGGATTTCACCATGTTGGTCAGGCTGGTCTTGAATTCCTGACCTCAGGTGATCCTCCCACCTCGGCCTCCCGGAGTGCTGGGATTACAGGCCTGAGCCGCCATGCCCAATCTATCATTGTGTTTAAAGTGCACAGCCCCTAATTGCTGAAAAAGTCAAATACACACTTCCCCTAGGACCCAGCCACGCCTCCCCTAGGTATTTATGTACACCAAGACTCGTACAGACTTGTTCAGAGCAGCTTTATGCATACTGGCCCTAAACTGGAAACAATTCAAATGTCTATGCACAGGTAAATAGATAAGCAAACAGTGGTCCATTCAGACGATGGAATTCTCTTCGGCCGTAAAAAGGAACAGGGCACTGATTCACCCAACAGCAGGGCTGGGCCTTGAAATCAGTAATGCTGAAGAATAAAAGTCAGACGTAAAAAGAGTCCGCACTGGTGACATCCAGAAAAGGCAGATTCATTTATAGGGACCCTAAGCAGACCAGTGGGTGCCTGGAAAGGGCTGGGGAGAGGAAGGAGGGGAGGGAGGGGGAGGGATTACAAAGGAAGTAATGTATTCATTTTGTTGGTGATGGACATGTTCACTGTTTCCATTATGCTGATGGTTTTACGGATATATGTGTCTAGATAATCCACTCCCCTCAAATGACTCCTGGCTGCCTGGCCACACCCGTCCTGTGCCTCATTTTCCCCATCTGTAAGCAGAGATGTTAAAAAGTTTAGAGGCTGCCAGGCGTGGTGGCTCATGCCTGTAATCTCAACACTTTGGGAGGCCGAGGCGGGCGGATCACCAGAGGTCAGGAGTTCGAGACCAGCCTGGCCAACATGGTGAAATCCTGTCTCTACTAAAAGTACAAAAATTAGCCAGGGGTGGTGGTAGGCACCTGTAATTCCAGCTACTCGGGAGGCTGAGACTGGAGAATCGCTTGAACCCGGGAGGCGGAGGTTGCAGTGAGCCGAGATCGCGCCACTGCACTCCAGCCTGGGCGACAAGAACGAGACTCCATCTAAAAAAAAAAAAAAAAAAGTTTAGAGGCCACACCTGTAATCCCAGCACTTTGGGAGGCTGAGGTAAGAGGATCACTTGAGGTCAGAAGTTCCAGACCAGCCTGGGCAATGTAACAAAAAACACTCTCTCTACAAAAAAAAAAAAAAATTTTAATTAGTCAGGCATGGTGATGTGCACCTGTGGTCCTAGCTACTCAAGAGGCTGAGGTACGAGGATCACTTAAGCCCAGGAAGTCAAGGCTGCAGTGAACCATGATCGCATCACTGCACTCCAGCCTGGGCAACAGAGTGACACCCTGTCTCAAAACAAACAAACAAAAAAACCTCACAAAATATTTGCAGTTTATCAAGTGCCAGTTACACCTCAGTAAAACTATAAACACACAATAAAACAAGCTCTTCCTCCAAAAATACTTAGCCTGGCACCCATCGTGCATGGGGTACCCACTGGGTTGGGGACTTCATGACCTTAATGGAGGCAGGGACCAGTGTGGGGTGGAGGAGAACTTAGGAGAAGCTCCCCCCATTTTTTTTTTTTTAATTGAAACAGAGTCTCACTCTGTCGCCCAGGCTGGAGTGCAGTGGCGCGATCTTGGCTCACAGCAACGGCTGCCTCCCGGGTTCAAGCAATTCTCCCGCCTCAGTTTCCCAAGTAGCTGGGATTACAGGCGCACACTGCCACGCCCAGCTATTTTTCTTTTTTTTCTTTTTTCTTTTTTTTTTTTTTTTTGAGACAGAGTGTTGATCTGTCACCCAGGCTGGAGTGCAGTGGTGCGATCTTGGCTCACTGCAACCTCTGCCTCCCAGGTTCAAGCGATTCTCCTGCCTCACCCTCCCGAGTAGCTGGGATTATAGGCCACTGTCACCACGCCTGGTTGATTTTTTTGTATTTTTAGTAGAGATGGGGTTTTACTCTGTTGGCCAGGCTGGTCTTGAACTCCTGACCTCAAGTGATCCGCCCGCCTCGGGCTCCCAAAGTGCTGGGATTACAGGCGTGAGCCACCGCGCCCAGGCAGCTCCTGCTTCTTGAATCACCCTCCCCCACATCTATACCCCACTACCCCGATCCCTGGGAAAAGAGTCTGGGTCCCGTCAGCCTTCGCCTCGCCCAGGCCACAAAAAGTAATTTCTGAATGTTGTTCCCTCTGCCAACGAGACAGAAGATTAATTACGGCCATAACACACCAGGCGCCGCCTAAATCTTTCATAGATCCGTGCACACACGCACACACGCCTGCACGCGCTCACACACAGCCTGCGGCTGGTTCTCTCATTCCTTTGGATTTTGCATTTCTTTGAAAGATGCTGCAGGTGGACATATGAGGAGATGCCTCCTCTCCCTCCTCTCCCTCCTCTCCCTCCTCAGCTCTTTCACCTGCCTGAGCGGGTCTCGGGGAGGACAGCAGCTTTTGCCCCAGCAAGAGGAAGGCGTTAGTGTCCACAGGAGCATCTTTACAAGGGAGTTGGCTGTGTAGGGAGGAAGTTGTCAGTGATAGGGGGTCTAAGACCACGACCTCGCTCTTGGGGTAAACCTGGAGACCGCTGCGTCATTAGGGAAAGTGGCCAGCACCCTCTCCTTTCCCAAAAGATGAACAGACACTCATCTATTCATTTGATAGTGTGGAGGTTTACAGCCCAGTCTTGGGATCAGAGAGACCAGATCCCATTCAGACTCTGAAACTTTTTTTTTTTTTTTTTTTGAGATGGAGTCTCGCTCTGTCATCAAGTATTTGTGCAGTGGCGTGATCTCGGCTCACTGCAAGCTCTGCCTCCCGGGTTCATACCATTCTCCTGCCTCAGCCTCCCGAGTAGCTAGGACTACAGGCGCCCACCACCACACCCATCTAATTTTTTTTCTATTTTTTAGTAGAGACGGGGTTTCACCGTGTTAGCCAGGATGGTCTTGATCTCCTAGCCTCTGCCCGCCTCGGCCTCCCAAAGTGCTGGGATTACAGGCGTAAGCCACCGCGCCCAGCCCAGCCTCTGAAACTTCTTGACAGTGCTGTGTGACCTTGGGCGAATGTTTTTAACCTCTCTGAGCCTCAGTTTTCTCATCTGCAAAATGGGGGTAATAATATTAATAGTGTCCTATGTCATGGGGCTGCTGTGAGGCCTAAAGCAGATCTAAGATCCTTAGAAAGTTCTCAGTGTAGGGCCAGGTATAGAGTAGGTGTTCAATCAATTAGCTAGCAGGAGGATATTTTGTTTGTTTGTTTGTTTTTGAGGCAGAGTCTCGCTCTGTCGCCCAGGCTGGAGTGCAGTGGTGTGATCTCGGCTCACTGCAACCTCCACCTCCTGGGTTCAAGCAATTCTCCTACCTCAGCCTCCCAAGTAGCTGGGATTTACAGGCACGCATCACCATGCCCAGCTAATTTTTGTATTTTTAGTAGAGGGAGGGTTTTGCCATATTGCCCAGGCTGGTCTTGAACTACTGATCTCATGTGATCCACTGCCTTGGCCTCCCAAAGTGCTGGGATGACAGGCATGAGCCACCATGCCAGCCAGGTTGGTGTTTATTACCATTTTTTGAGCACTGGGTCCTGAGCTCAAGAAAGGTCACCCCCGTGCTCAGATCTTATTTCTTATTTTTTCATCTTTGCATTTTATATATGGAGGCTCAAAGCCATGAAAGGGCTTAGTGAGGGACTCACAGAAGGATGTGGCCAAAGGAATTCCGAGATGCCTCAGTGATCTTGAGACCTCTTCTGTTTGCCAGTGAGGAAACTGAGGCCCAGAGAGGGGCAAAGTTGGCTCTCAGGCCTCTACTTCCCGGCTCAGTCCTGGGTCTCTTGAACTCCAGATATTCCCAGTCACGTCCCTGCCTGTCCTTGGTACTGCAGCCACGGAAGCTGCCTGCCTGCAATTTACCAAACGTGACAGCGTCTTGGCCCCAGCGGTGCAGCCCGAGCCAGTGGCATCTGCGGGGCTGTCACCTCCCACGCCGGGTCTGAGTGATGGTCGGAGGGGGTGAGAGACAAATACTTGCTGTGTGCCCGAGCCCAGCTGGCTGGGTGCTTCTGCAGACTTGGCGGATGACTGAAGACACTCAGCGACCCCAAGGACAAGTGGCACATGACCCCGTTAGGCAGATGTGGAAACCGAGGCTCCAGGATGAATGGAGACACTGCAGGATTCCTTTCCTGCTGGCGGGCCCTGGGCTGGGACCTGCAGACTTAGCTGTGAGCAAAACAGACCTGGCCCCTACCCTCCTGGGCTCTCATGCAATGGGGAAGATGAGCCCTGAGCAGTTAACGTTGTAAATAGGCTCACACCTGCAATCCCAGCACTTTGGGAGGCCAAGGCGGGCAGATCACCTGAGGTCAGGAGTTCGAGACCAGCCTGGCCAACATGGCAAAACCTCGTTTCTACTAAAAATACAAAAATTAGCCGGGCACGGTGGCGTGTGCCTGTAATCCCAGCTACTCGGGAGGCTGAGGCAGAAGAATCACTTGAACCCGGGAGGCAGATGTTGCAGTGAGCCGATATTATGCCACTGCACTCCAGCCTGGGTGACAGAGCAAGATTCTGTCTCAAAAAAAAAGTTATGCAGTCTGCCGGGTAATGAATCCTATGAAAATTAAAGCAAGAAGGGGCATGGGGTGCCAGGGATTCCACGAAAGGGAGTGAAAGTTATAAACTGAGGTGGGCGAGATGTCAGGGAGGCTTCACTGAGCAGGTGATATCTCAGCAGACACTTGAAAGAGGCGGGGAGGTGTGGTGGCTGGAGAAGAGTGTTGGAAACAGAGGGCACGGCCCGTGCAAAGACCTTGTGGCAGAACCACGCCTGGCATGTTGGAGGAACAGCGAGGAGGCCCATGTGGCTGGAGCAGAGTGAGGAAGGGGAGACACGGAGGAGGGGAGGGCAGGGAGGGGACGGGCCAAGTCATGAAGGGTTTTGTGGGCTGCAGGGAGGACTTGGGCTTTGACTCTGAGGGAGGTGGGAGCCGTGGAGGGCTGTAGGCAGAGGAGGGACGGAACTTGACTCAGTTGTCGGCAGAGTGAAGGTGGAGGAGGGTGGGCCACTTTAGCCCGGGTGATCCGGGATGGCTACTTTAAAGAGGTAAGCTTGGAGTCCCAGTTGAGTGAGGAGCAGCCTTGAGACACTCTAGGGCGGGAAAGGGCATTCCAGGGTGGGTTGCTTCTAAAAAGCTTGGCCTATTTGAAGAATACGAGACAGACAGTGTGGCTGGAGTGAGCTGGAAGAAGAGCAGGGGAGAAGGACCTGATTGTGGGTTCTGGACCCCCAGGACGCTGAAGAAAACAGTGAGAGGTTTTATTATATTTTGTTTATATTATTATTATTTTGTAGAAATAGGGTCTTGCTATGTTGCCCAGGCTGGTCTCGATCTCCTGGCCTCAAGCGATCCTCTCACCTCAGCCTCCTGAGTAGCTGGGACCTCAGGCACATGCCATCACACCCAGCTAACTTTTTAAATTTTTTGCAGAGACCAGATCTCGCTATGTGCCCCAGGCTGGTCTTGAACTCCTGGCCTCAAGCAATTCTCCTGCCTCAGCCTCCTAAAGTGCAGGGATTACAGGTGTGAACCATTGCACCCTGCCAGAGCCCTAGTTTTAGTCTTGATCTAAGGAAATAGGAAGTCATGGCAGGGCTTTGAGCAGGGGACGGACAAAATCAGATGGACAGGGTGGTGTGGCAGACAGAACAAAGATGTCCACATCCTAATGCTTAGAACTGAATCCTTAGACTGTATTATGCTACATGGTGTAGTGGGTTGAAAAGCACACTCCTAGGCC
>NW_012108696.1:3318731-3330495 GCF_000951045.1 Mandrillus leucophaeus
AGATAGTATCCAGCCTGGGGAATGTGGTGAAACCTTGTCTCTACAAAAACTACAAAAGTTAGCCGGGCATGGTGGCACGCACCTGTAGTCCCAGCTACTCAGGAGGCTGAGGTGGGAGGTTTGCTTGAGCCCAGGAGTTTGAGGCTGCAATGAGCTATGATTGCACCACTGCACTCCAGCCTGGGTGACAGAGAAAGACCCTGTCTCCAAAAAGAAAAAGAAAAAAAAAAAGAAATAGGATCTTTGCAGATGCCATTAGTTGAGAGCTTGAGATGAAATTATTCTAGGCTGGGCGCAGTGGCTCAAGCCTGTAATCCCAGCACTTTGGGAGGCCGAGGCGGGCGGATCACGAGGTCGGGATATCGAGACCATCCTGGCTAACACGGTGAAACCCCCATCTCTACTAAAAAAAATAAAACTAAAAAAATACAAAAAACTAGCCGGGCGAGGTGGCGGGCGCCTGTCGTCCCAGCTACTCGGGAGGCTAAGGCAGGAGAATGGCGTAAGCCCGGGAGGCGGAGCTTGCAGTGAGCTGAGATCGCGCCACTGCACTCCAGCTTGGGCGACAGAGTGAGACGCCATCTCAAAAAAAAAAAAAAAAGGAAATTATTCTGGATGTAGGGTGGCCCTAAATCTAACAACTGATGCCCTTATATAAGAAGAGGCGGGGCCAGGCATGGTGGCTCACGCCTGTAATCCCAGCACTTTGGAAGGCTGAGGCAGGTGGATCATGAGGTCAAGAGATTGAGACCATCCTGGCCAACATGGTGAAACCCCGTCTCTACTGAAAATACAAAAATTAGCCAGGCGTGGTGGCAGGCACCTGTAGTCCCAGCTACTCAGGTGGCTGAGGCAGGAGAACCGCTTGAATCCGGGAGGCAGAGGTTGCAGTGAGCCGAGATCGCGCCGCTGCACTCCAGCCTGGGTGACAGAGACTCCATCTCAAAAAAACAAAAACAAAAAAAGGAGAGGCGACCAGGTGCAGTGTCTCACACCTGTAATCCCAGCACTTTAGGAGTCTGAGGGGAGAGGATCACTTGAGGCCAGGAGTTTGAGACCAGCCTGGACAACATAGCAAGACCCCATCTCTAAAAATATATACATATGTTTTTAAGAATAGAATGAAGCACAATGAACCCCCTGCCACAATCCTGTTCACTGGGGTGACCCCTCTTGACATTCTGATGTGGATGCTTCTGGAATGTTCTCCCCCTGTGTCATCCTGCTCTCTCCTCCGGCCCCCACCCATGTGTCTGGGATGTGAGTCCTGGTCTGCTCCCACACCTGACCTCACCCTTCATCATGGCTGCATAGCCTTCCTTTTCAGGGATGATAGAGGTCACCCGCGCCCCCCCGCCCCGCCCCTGCCCAGTGACGGGTTTCTGGTTATTTGTCTGTCAACGCTGAAGTGAAGGCTGCTGGACACATCTCTCTGTTCCTCTAAAACCCTAACTCACAGAGGCCCAGTCTGGTTTATTTTTAATCTTTTTTTTTTTTTTTTTTCTTGAGACAGAGTCTCATTCTGTAGACCAGCTGGGAGCAATGGTGCAATCTCGGCTCACTGCAACCTCCACCTCCCAGGTTCAAGCGATTCTCCTGCCTCAGCGCCCCGGAGTAGCTGGGACTACAAGCGCACACCACCACGCCTGGCTAATTTTTGTGGGTTTTTTTAGTAGCGACAGGGTTTCACCATGCTGGCCAGGCTGGTTTCAAACTCCCAACCTCAAGTGATCCACCCACCTCGGTCTCCCAAAGTGCTGGGATTACAGGCATGAGCCACTGCACCTGGCCTGCTTTCTTTTGAATTTCAAGCGATTCTGCTGACACCTCCCCCTGTCCCCACAGCGGGGCGGGGGGTGCTGACAGAGTTGGTTCTGAATCCCCTGGCCCTTCGCCAGTGCGCTGAGCCAAGGGAGGGTACAGGGCTCTCTTCCTCCACCTCCAGGCCACCACTCTGCCCCCCTCCAACCCATTCCCCCAACACAGACAGTGGGATCTGTTTATTCATAAAGTAGATCACGTCCCACTCCTACTCAAATCCCTCCCAGGGATCCCTAGTACCCCTTCAATAAAACCCAAAGTCCTCCCCACAGCCCACAAAGCCCTGTACACCCTGCCCTGTCCCCTCCGTGCCCTCCCCTCCTCCTTGTCTCCCCCTCCTCACTCTGCTTCAGCCACACGGGCCCCCTCGCTGTTCCTCCAACACGCCAGGCTCTGTCCTGCCCCAGGGCCTTGGCACCGACGGTGCCTCCTGCTCACCCCCTTGTCCAGGCAAACGCCTCATTTTGCAAATCACAGCTCCATACTTACGGAGGAGAAAAAGAAAGAGAGAGAGAGAGGTTAGGGTCTGAGAGAGGATGTCGGAGGGGAAAAGCTAGGCAGGGGTCTGGAGAGGAGGGAGTGGGGGTGGGGTGTGGGCAGGGCTGCAGGGGGGCGTCTTGGAGGCTGAGGAGGCAGCTGGGACAGAGGTGGGGGCAGCGGTCCCAAGATGCGTGCAGCCCCCTCTCCGCCCACCCCCCAGCAGCGCGCTGGCTGCTGCCCGTCAACACTCGCCAGAGATGCGGGAAATATTTTCTCTCCGGCTGACACTTTTGGCAAAATACAATTCCTCCAGCTTTTTTCCGTGCAAAAAACATGTCCATCAAACCCGTCCCTGCGGCGCCTGTGGAAGAGGGAGGCCGCTGGATTGGGTCCGGGGATTGCGGGAATGGCTCCGGGGAGAGATGGCAGCCTCCCCGCCCCGCTCTCTCCCTCTCTCTCTGCAGTCGGAAGGCGACATAAAAACAGTAAGAAAAATAGTTAAAAGCCCACCGCGTGTTCAGTCAGGGCTGGATTTTCTGCTATCTATGCCTGTTCCATGTGCCTGCACAACCCCACTGCTATTTGCCCCGGGTTTCCGATAAGAAGGCTGAGCCTGGAGAGGGAAAGACGCTTCCCCAAGGTCACACAGCAGAGTTGGGATTTGAATTCAGATCCTACCTGACCTCCCCAGGGATGCCTGGAAGCGCCTCTACTGAGGAGGGAGAGGAAAGGAAAAACGACGGACACCAGAGGGATCAGCAGATGTAAGAGTTTCAAGCAGGCTCCATGCAATAGCTCCTGAAGCCCTCAGTTAAATCCTCTGTAGCCAGCAGCCCTCAGTTAAATCAGGATGTAACTATGTCTTTCCCAAGTACCTGTATCATCCCTTTCACATGCTAGTCCCCACAAACCCCTAAGCCAGGGACAACTGTGGCAACCAGAGCAGCTGGCTCGGAAGAAAAGAAATAAGAATAAAGTTTGGAAGCTGGGGACACCCAGATGTCCCCTCCTTTTTTACCCAGAGTAGGAAAAGAGAAGGCCTTCAGCAACAACGGTCTTAGACATGAGAGAGAACATCCACCACCATGGAGTTTCAAATCCAAACTGCACCCCTCACCTCCTGGTACACTCAGCCCAACCATCTCAACTCTGGGAGCCTTGAGGGGTTGCAACGTTGATACCAGACATATAAAAGCCATAGTGGGCTGTGCTTAAGTGGTTGAGAATGTCAACTGTGAGCCTAACAGCCCAGGGTTCAAATCCCAGCTCTGCCACTTTCTCGCTGTGCAACCTTCAGCAAGTTGCTTGACCTCTCTGTGTCACTCTTTCCCTGTTGGTAAAAGGAACATAAAAACTCCTGCCTCCCAATTTTAGATATGTTGATGTTCCAAAAACACCTGAGACAGAGCCTGGCACACAATAGGTGCTTATACATGTGGGATATAATTTTAAAATACATACATATATATTTTTTGAGACAGAGTCTCGCTCTGTTACCCAGGCTGGAGGGCAGTGGCGCAATCTCAACTTAACTGCAACTTCCGCCTCCCCGGTTCAAGCGATTCTCCTGCCTCAGCCTCCTGAGTAGTTAGGATTACAGGCACCTGCCACCACGCCAGGCTAGTTTTTGTATTTTTAGTAGAGACAGGGTTTCATCATGTTGCCCACGCTGGTCTCGAACTCCTGGCCTCAAGTGATCCGCCTACCTCGGCCTCCCAAAGTGCTGGGATTACAGGCATGAGCCACCGAGCCCGGCCCACATGTGAGAATGTGATTCCCGACCAGAGCTGGGGAGAGCCGGGGCAATGTCCTCCCTCTCCGCCCACCCAACCCAGGGAAGGGCAGCAGCGAGATGGCTCTGGTCCCGGAGCCCCAGCCGGCGGCGGCTCCCTGGGCGAGGGATTGACTTTTCTAGAATGTTTTGCCCCTCCTCCCAGTTTCCATCAGGAGCCAGCGCGGCGGCATAAATCCCGCTTTACGGCTGTTATTGACGGGGGAGCGGATAGAACAGCCCCAGCAAGGCCCAATTAATTTTCCCGCCTGGCATCTGTGCGCCAGGCGAATTTCTGAACTCCTGCAGGGAGGGGCAGAGTGAGCTGGGGAAAGGCCAGGCTGAGGACAAGGTCGTGGGCAGGCCGGGATATCCTAGGCTCTCATCTTCAGAGGACTGTTGAGGGGAGTCCCAGGCTCTCTTATCTGGAGGGTAGAAGAGGAGGGGGCTGTCAGTTCTGAGTAGGGCTTGAAGCTTTTAGGTAGGATGCAAATGAAGGTTTCACTGAGGAGACATTGAAGCAAAGACACAAAGGAGGCTAGGGAGGCTGCCAGTGGCTTTTGGAAGGAACAGCTTGCTGGCAGAGGGCACAGCCTGTGCAAAGGCCCTGAGGCAGGACCTCACCTGGGGTGTTACAGGAATAACGAGGACTCCCATGTGGCTGGAGCAGAGTGAGTGAGGGGGAGAGAGGGAGGAGGAGAGGGCAGGGAGGGGCTGGGGCAGGTCGTGCAGGGCCTGGTAGGCCTCAGGGACGACTTGGGCTTTGACCCTGAGGGAGGTGGGAGCCACGGAGGGCTGTGGGCAGAGGAGGGATGGGATCTGACTCGGGCGCTCACAGGCGCCCTCTGGCTGCTGTTCAGAGACCAGTTGTGGGATTCACAGTGAAAACAAAACCCAGTTATTAAATTCTCCCAGGTCCAGGTATTGGCTGGGATCTGTAAACCAGAGACCCCCTAGCACTTTAAAAGGAAAATCAAGGCTGGTCACGGTCGTTCATGCCCGTAATCCCAGCACTTTGGGAGTCTGAGACGGACAGATCACCTGAGGTCAGGAGTTCGAGAGCAGCCTGGCCAACATGGAGAAACTCCATCTTTTTTTTTTTTTTTTTTTTTTTTTTTGAGACAGAATCTCGCTCTGTTGCCCAGGCTGGAATGCAATGGCACGATCTTGGCTCCACCTCCTGAGTTCAAGTGATTCTCCTGCCTCAGCCTCCAGAGTAGCTGGGATTACAGGCACCTGCCACCATGCCCGGCTAATTTTTATATTTTTAGTAGAGATGGGGTTTCACCATGTTAGTCAGGCTAGTCTCGAACTTCTGACCTCGTGATCTGCCCACCTCAGCCTCCCAAAGTGCTGGGATTACAGGCCTGAGCCACTGTGCCCGGCTGATTTTAATTAATTTAAATGTAAACAGCCACCAGTGGCTGGTGGCTGCCATTTTGGACAGAGTGGCTCTAGAGGATGGAAAGAGAATAGAAGATAATGAATTTTTTCTTTCTTCAGTGTGATCGAATTCACTGTCTGAGCCAACAAATGGTATCTCATGAGTCAATGACAGTTATAAGTGTCCCACACTAGAACCAATTGTCCAGGGCAGACACATCCCAAGAGCCAGAGGGACCATGGAAAAGCTGAAGCCTAGGATGAGGTCCCATGGTCCTGCTGCTTTCTTCTGCCCAGGGGCAGGTGGTCTGGATCCTACAGGCTTGGGGACAAGAGCCACCATGTTCTTGGCCACCCCTTTCTGGCTGTTGCTGCACAGCCCTGCTTACAAGAGACCCAAGGCAGCCACACCTCACCCCATGGCCCTGGGCCTCATGAGGGTGGTGCCCAGGGAGATCAGGTGGGAGATCTGGGACTCCTTGGATTGTACCTGTGCTGTAGAAGAGCCTTGAAGGAAATGTTTCAATGGAGGTGTATCCATGAGCTATTGCTCTGTAAAAATGTACCCACAAACCTAGCAGCTTCAAGCAACACATTTATTACCTCACAGTTCCCATGGATTGGGAATCCGAGCATGGCTTAGCTGGCGCCCCTGCATTAGGGTTTCTTAGACAAGGTTACAATTTTGGTGTCAACCAGGACTATGGTCTCATCAGAGGCTCGACTGGGGAAGGATCCATTTCTAAGCCTTCTCAGGTTGCTAGCAGGATTCATTTTCTTGTGGCTGCAGGACTGAGGTGGCTGGCTTCTTGCTGTTGGCTGGATTCTGCTCTCAGCTTCAAGAGGCTATCCACAGTTCCTTGCAATGTGGTCCCCACCCTCGGCTGTTCACAATATGACCATGTGCCGGTAAGAGAGAAAAAGAGTAGTGAGATTGCTAGCAAGATAGATTCTTAAGTAAGGTAATATAATCATGGAGGCAACATTCTGTCACCTGTGCTATATACTGTTGATGAGAAATAAGTCACAGGTCATGCCCACACTCAAGAGTAGGGAATTATGCACAGGATGTGAACACCAGAAGGCAGGAATCATGGGAGTCACTTTAGGATCTGCCTGCCACAGGAGATAAAGACAGCAGGAATTTTCAATGGCTCTGGGCCCCAAGGGGTTTCTGGGAGACAGGGAAGGAAGAAAAAGAGGGGGGAAGGAGGAGCTGAGAGTAAGAGAGATTGGGAATTGGGAGGAAGGGAAAAAGAAAGACATTAAATGCCATGTATATTTTTGATGCCCTGCTTTTGCCCAGCCTTGTACCCAGAAAAGTACCAGCCCTGGATTTTTCTATGTCTAGCAAAGATACTCCCAGCCTGGTGTGACATTTGCTGTGATAAGGGAGGTTGGAAAAGCTTCCTGATCCAATGTGGGGTTGGGAAAGATATCCTGGGGGAGGCACTTTCTGTGCTGATCCCCAAGTTTGAGACAGAGCCAGTGGGTGAGAAGGGGGAGTGGGTTCTGGCTGGAGAGACTAGCAAGAACAAAGGCCCAGAAGTATGAAGCAGAGATGTATGTTCACACCAGGAGAGCAGAGTGATAATACAAGAGGGTGGAGGAATGGGTCATTACTTTGCCTCTTAGGGAGGTGATGTTGTATCCATTGTACAGATGGGAAGACTGAGGCTCAGAGAGGTGAAACCACTTTCTCCAGGCCACAGGACTAAGAAGGGGAACAGCCTCATTCGTAAAATGGATGTTTGAGGTCCTTATTAGCTCTCACATCCTAACTCTGAGGTCTCCTTTGTGACTCTGGATCAAAAACAAGAATAATAATAATAATAGCAGTAGTATTTGTTGATCACTTTCTATGTGCTAAGTGCTCTTGTAAATGCTGTACTTCAGATGTCAGCCAGGCACCAATACAGTCCAACACCTGTTTTAAACTTTTTTTTTTTTTTTTGAGACAGAGTCTTGCTCTGTCACCCAGGCTAGAGTGCAGTGGCGCGATCTCGGCTCACTGGCAGCTCCACCTCCCAGGTTCACGCCACTCTCCCGCCTCAGCCTCCCAAGGAGCTGGGACCACAGGCACCTGCCACCACCCCTGGCTAATTTTTTGTATTTCTAGAAGAGACGGGGTTTCACCTGACCTGGCGTCAGCCAGGATGGTCTCGATCTCCTGACCTCGTGATCTGCCTGCCTCAGCCTCCCAAAGTGCTGGGACCACAGGTGTGAGCCGCCGCACCCAGTCAACTTTTTTAATAGTTGAAAAAATAAAATAATCATATTGTGGTGCTGAACACAGTGGCTCATGCCTGTAGTCATGCCAGTGGTTTGGGAGGCTGAGGCAGGAGGACTGCTTGAGGCCAGGAGTTTGAGACCAGCCTAAGCAACATAGCAAAACCCCATCTCTACAAAAAATGTAAAAATTACCTGGGTGTAGTGATGTGAACCTGTAGTCCCAGCTACTCATAAAGCTGAGGGGAGAGGATCCCTTGAGCCCAGGAGTTCAAGGCTGCAGTGAGCTATGATGGCACCACTGCCCTCCAGCCTGGGTGACAGAGCAAGACCCTGTCTCTAAAAAAAAAGGGTACACATAAAATAAAAACAAAAGATTGTCTTTTGGAACACATGAAAATATGAAATACCAATGTCAGCATCAACAAATACAGTTTTTTTGTTTTTTGTTTTTTGTTTTTTTTTTGAGACGGAGTCTCGCTCTGTCACCCAGGCTGGAGTGCAGTGGCGCAATCTTGGCTCACTGCAAGCTCCGCCTCCCGGGTTCACGCCATTCTCCTGCCTCAGCCTCCCGAACAAATAAAGTTTTATTGGCACACAACCATACCCATTTGCTCAACTATCATCTATGGCTGCTTTCACACGACGGGCAGAGCTGACTTTCTGGCCAAAACTTTTGACTTTCTGGCCCTTTATAGAAAAAGCTTGTCAGCTCCTAATGTTGTGTGTTCACTCCTTACAGCAGCTCTATGAGTTAGGTGCTGTGTCTTCATTTATACAGATGGGGAAACTGAGGCATACAAGCTGAAGTGGCTCAGCTAAGGCCGTAGTGGATAAGTGATCAAATGGGAATTTAAACACAGGTCCGTTGGACTCCCCATACAGTGCTCTCACTGCTGGGTCATGGTCATGCCTTCTTGCCCAGCCCTTGGTGCTTAAGGCTGGGAGTGCCTGAGTCTAACTCTTTCTCTCCCTAACCTAGGATCACTCCAGAGGGCTGGGCTCTGCACTGAACCTTAGCAGAATCCCAGCATCCTTGGACCCGGGGAGGTGTGGCAGTCAGCAAAGTGCCCGAGGCAAGCTCCAAACTCTGCCCTGTCCCCTCCTCCAGGGCCCATCCGGGAAGGCAGCCAGTGAAGTGCAAATCAATTAAACAAACTCCATGCTGCCTGCCGCCCTCATATTCTGACCTCAGCCAAGAGGCTCGCATTCCAGCCTGGTGGACTTGGGTCCAAGCAAAAGCACTTGTGGGCGGATCTGAGAAGGGGCTGCAGGATCAGGAATCTGTACAAAGAACTCCAGCCTGGCCCCCTGGGAGCCTGTGATACTGAGTTTGTATAATCTGATCCCCCTTGGGGAACACAGTGGGGAGGTGCTGCATGAGCAAACGCGGGGAGAAGGGGAACCTGTGGAAACAAGAGCCTGTTCTACAGAAGATGAGCTGCTCAGTGTGACAGAGAGTGTGAGGGAAGAGTGGGAAAGAAGCCTATAATTTGCTCATTGTATGTGCCAATCAAGCGATAGAGGTTGCTGTGTCTTGGTTGCATGCTATCTGAGAGATTTGACACCTGAAAAGGAAGTGTCAAAATGCATGCTTTCCCTGCTGGACTCAAACCTATGGCCATCTTGTAAGGGCCTGAAGACAGAGCAGAGACACTGAGAAAAAGGGGCTTCTGGATCCAGCCATTCCTGAAGTCCATGTACCCCTCGACTTTTCACTTACAACCTGGCATTTATGTATATGGTGCCTACATGGTAATTAATAGTGGTCTTGTCAAATATTTCTTGATCTTTACCTTCTGAGACATAGAAGATTAGATTATTCTTCAGCTAATTTCATTCAACCTCTTCCCAAAGATTATGGGAGGAATGCGCTTCCCTGTCCCACTGAGGCCATCCCAGCTACCTGACTTGCTTTAGTCAAGGCAATGTGAGGGAATGTTTTTTCTCTTCCAGAGACAGAGTCTTACTTTGTTCTCCCAGGCTGGAGTGCAGTGGTGTGATCATCGCTCACAGAACCTCGAACTCCCGGCCTCAAGTGATCCTCCCGCTTCAGCATCCCAAGTAGTTAGGACCACAGGTGCACACCACCATGCCCAGTTAATTTTTAAAATTTTTGTATAGGCCAGGCACAGTGGCTCATGTCTGTAATCCCAGCACTTTGGGAGGCCAAGGAAGGCAGATCATGAGGTCAGGAGTTTGAGACCAGCCTGACCAACATGGTGAAACCCCGTCTCTACTAAAAATACAAAAATTAGCCAATTCTGCGCTTAGGTCTTCAGAGTCACTGCATGTTTCTACATGACCTCTCCTGCTCCAGCCTTTAGCCCTGGGACAAAAATGCCTTGAAGAGCCACTAATCCAAGGAAGATAAAAACACATGGACCCGACTGGACCCAATTCACAGGGTAGAACTGAGTCCAGCTGATCTGCAGATGTGAGAAGGAGAAATAAATGCTGGTCAGGCATAGTGGCTCACATGTGCAATCCTAGCACTTTGAGGGGCCAAGGTGAGAGGATTGCTTGAGGCCAGGAGTTTGAGACCAGCCTGGGAAACACAGTGAGAACTTGTCTCCACAAGAAAATAAAAAAATTAGCCAGGTGTGGTGGCACAAGGCTTAAGTCCCAGGTACTTAGGAGTCCAAGGCAGGAGGATCACTTGAGCCTGGGAGATGAGGCTGCAGTGATCTATAATGGCACCACTGCACTCCAGCCTGGGCAACATAGCAAGACCCTGTCTCTACACATACAAAAAAAAAAATTTTTTTTTTTTGAGACAGAGTCTCATTCTGTCGCCCAGGCTGGAGTACAGTGGCGCAATCTCAGCTCACTGCAACCTCCGCTTCCCGGGTTCAAGCGATTCTCCTGCCTCAGCCTCCTGAGTAGCTGGAATTACAGGCCCATGCTACCACGCCTTGCTAATTTTTGTATTTTTAGTGAAGATGGGGTTTCACCATGTTGATCACGCTAGTCTCGAACTCCTGACCTCATGATCTGCCTTCCTTGGCCTCCCAAAGTGCTGGGATTACAGGCGTGAGCCACCGTGCCTGGCCTATACAAAATTTTTAAAAATTAGCTGGGCATGGTGGTGTGCACCTGTGGTCCTAACTACTTGAGAGACTGAAGCGGGAGGATCACTTGAGACCGGGAGTTCGAGGCTGCAGTGAGCTATGATCACACCACTGCACTCCAGCCTGGGGGAACAGAGTAAGACCCTGTCTCTGGAAAAGAAAAAAAGAAGTGCTTGTGGTTGTATGTCAAAGAGATTTGGTGGATGTAATAGCTACTGCTATGACATGAGCACATTTTGGGATTGAACATCCTGGCTTCTGTGATGGGTTGGATTGAGTGGGGATGTAGGATGGGTTCTAGCCAACATGGTGAAATCCTGTCTTTACTCAAAATACCAATATTAGTTGCTAATGAAATACCCTCCAGAACCCTATTTTCTTCTGCCACAGAAATCAACAAGTTCCAGGCAGTGACTGCTCCATCAGCCAGAGTCCGGGAGGGAAGTGATAATCTTCAAGTCCCTGGCCCAAAAGGTCACAATTGCATATACATTGTGAGTGAGAAATAAACTTTGGATGTTCTTAGCCTCTGAGACATAGGGGCTGTTTGTTACTGCAGCAAAACCAAGCCTATCCTAACAGATACAACCGGAATGGAGGCTTTTGATACCACAGAAAAAGGTGGCAGACAGTGGCATAGATCCTAGGCAAAAAGGAAGACTCTAGACCCTATCTGGTAACATTTATCAAGCCTTTGCTGTGGTCCAGGTGCTCCGCACAGCACTTCTTTTGAGAGCTTACATGCTTACATTGAATTTGCACACCCACACTATGGGGTAAGAGCTGATTTTTTTTGAGATGGAGTCTCACTCTGTCGCCCAGGCTGGAGTACAGTGGCACGATCTCAGCTCACTGCAACCTCCACCTCCTGGGTTCAAGCAATTCTTCTGCCTCAGCCTCCTGAGTTGCTGGGATTACAGGTGTGCACCACCATGCTCGGCTAATTTTTCTTATTTTAGTAGAAAAAAAAATAGCCAGGTGCAGTGGTGTGCACCTATAATCCCCTGTA
>NW_012108696.1:3337315-3339158 GCF_000951045.1 Mandrillus leucophaeus
GTTAAAAAAAAATTAAATAAAAATAAAAATACTGATGAATGAATGAATGAATGTATTGGGGTGGGAGGTACTAGAAACACCCTGGATCTCAAGGTGTCGAGACCTCAAACGGCCCCTCTTTCTGCCCTGAAGCACCCCGTTCTGCCAGTCTAGGTCCTGACCTGCACCCCAGCCAGGGGGAGGGACAGAGGCCTCCCTCAGAGACTCAGCCTTTAGCTCATTATTTCCCCAGCAGAGGAAGGGACAGGACAGCCCCTTGGCCTGGCCCCTTCCCCACCTCAACCCCCAAAGACACCAGTATGTCCACATCACATACATGCAGGCATTCTGTCCGACCCCAGGAACAGATAATTCAATGCTGGGGAGAGGATGGGGGTGGGCTCCAGGGCTGGGCTCCCTGCTCTTCAGGGGCCAGTGGCTGGGCAGGGAGTTGGAAGACACAGAAGGCCCTGGAGGCCAAGGGAAAGGATTCCAGCAGAAGAGGTTGGGGAGGGCTGCAGTGGGAAGTCCCTCCTGTAGTCTAACCTTGGACCAGGGAGTGACGTAACACAGCGGTTCTCCCTGTGAGTGATTCTGCCCCCCAGGGGACACTTGACCATTTCCAGGAGTATTTGTGCTTATCACCTCTCAGGAGCGGGGGTGTGCTGCTGGTGTCCAGTGGGTGGAGTCCAGTGATGCACAACCTACAATGCACAGGACACTCCCCACCTCAGAGGGTAACGCAGCCCCAGATATCAACTATGCCATCCGGAAGCGGGCTCACGCCTGTAATCCGACTACTTTGGGAGGCCGAGACGGGCAGATCACTTGAGGTCAGGAGTTTGAGACCAGCCTGGCCAACGTGGTGAAACCCCATCTCTACTAAAAATAAAAATAAAAAAATTCAAAAATTAGCTGAGTGTAGTGGTGGGTGCCTGTAATCCCAACTACTTGGGAGGCTGAGGCAGGAGAATTGCTTGAACCCGGGAGGCAGGAGCTTGCAGTGAGCCGAGATTATGCCACTGCACTCCAGCCTGGGCGACAGAGCGAGACTCTGTCTTCAAAAAAAAAAAACATAAAAAATTTAAAAAACGTTTTCAAGTGCTATCTCATTTTATCATCGCCATCATCACATAGGGACCATCATAATTCACATTGTACAGATGGGGAAACTGAGGGCCCCAAAAGGACAGAGGCTTTTTCAAAGCCACCGATCAAGTCTGAAATTGACTCCCCCGTCCTGAGATTTGTCTCCACCCTGCAGCCTCCATCCGCTAGTTCCAAATCAGGGAGCCCCGGACATCCCAGGACCGGCTTCACCCTGACATCAAGCTCCGGCCAAGCTCCGTTGTTTGGTGAAAATCTAATCACGCTGGCCCGAATGCCGACATCGAAATGACCGCCGAGCCCTTGACTCGGGATAATTAAGAGCATTTTGGGACGCCTTGCTTGATTAAAAGCAGATCATTCGTTCAGAATGAAAATTCAGAAGGCAGATTGCTTTTGTTGCTGCCACGATGCTATTTTAAACCCACGCAGCTCTCCAGCTAATAGAGACCCGTCACTCGGTTGTCGGGGTGCTCAGGACGAACTGTCTGCAGGATTCCCCGACTGCTGTTTACCGCAGCACCACAGCCCACAGGGACCCCTGTCACGGCATCAGACCCAGCGAGGTGCAGGCTGACCTCAGTGTCACTCCCAAACCTGCTCCCATCTCAGGGTTACCCCTCGTGTATTCCTGGTCCCCGAACCAGAGAGTCAGATGTCAACCTGGTCTCTTCTTGCCCTCACCCCCTCCCTAGACTCTATCCCACCTGTCCCCAGGACCCCCTCCTGCCTGGATTCCAGTTCTTGGCTCCTCCCT
>NW_012108696.1:3340562-3342637 GCF_000951045.1 Mandrillus leucophaeus
CTGCCCCCCAGGGGACACTTGACCATTTCCAGGAGTATTTGTGCTTATCACCTCTCAGGAGCGGGGGTGTGCTGCTGGTGTCCAGTGGGTGGAGTCCAGTGATGCACAACCTACAATGCACAGGACACTCCCCACCTCAGAGGGTAACGCAGCCCCAGATATCAACTATGCCATCCGGAAGCGGTGGCTCACACCTGTAATCCCAACACTTTGGGAGGCTGAGGCGAGAGGATGGCTGGAGACCAGGAGTTTGCGACCAGCCTGGGCAACATGGTGAAACCACATCTCTACCAAAAAACAAAAAATTCAAAAAATTAGCTGGGTGAGATGGTGCGTGCCTGTGGTCCAGCTACTCGGGAGGCTGAGGCAGGAGAGTCGCTTGAACCCAGGAGGTGGAGGTTGCAGTGAGTGAGATCGGCCCACTGCACTCCAGCCTGGGCCGCAGAGTGAGCCTCCTTCTCAAAAAGAAAAAAGGCCGAAGGGGAGAGCATCTAATGTCAGCTAACACTTAGGGACACCCACTCTGTCCCAGGCTTTTCTGGGGGCTGCTTGACCATCCTAACTTCCCGTGAGGTGGGCATGAACATCATCCCATTTTCCAGATGTGGAAAACTGAGGACCACAGCAGCAAAGCCACGCCCCAAGGTCGCACACTGTGTTTGAAGGTCAGCCACACGGGGGCAAGGAATTTTGTTTCTGGCTAATTCACTGCTGGGTCCTTGGGGTCCTAGAATCAGGCCTGGCACATAGTAGGTGCTCAGGAAACACTGAATGAATGAATGAATGAATGAATGAATGAATGAATGAATGAATGAATAAATGGCAGAGCTGGGATTCAGAGCCAAGATGGTGGATGCCAGAGCCCCCAACTCGCAGTCCTGGGCTCGGGGTGGGGGATCTTCTGCTGCCCCTTGTGTCCCTGAACCCACTGGACCTCTGAGCCCCACGGGCCAGGCGCTGTCAGGATCCTGGAGGCCATAGCTGATGTTTAAAGTCCTTATTGTGGTTCCTGAAAAAGAAGCAGGTGTTGGCAGCTTGGCCTTGCCGAGGAGGCCCCACGGCCGGTGCCTTTGTCCCTGGAGCTGGTAGAATCCTCTGCTCAGCCCCTCCATTCAACCCACTCAATTCCACATTCCACTTTCCCCCGTCCACATTCTTCGCCTGCAAATCCCCCATTCTGAGCAGCCGGGGCCCAAAAGGCGGGCGTCTTTGTTCGTCTTTTCTTGTCCTCCTCTGCCCGTTAATCTAATCGCTTCCTCTCTGAGATGCGGGAGGAAGGAGAAGGGAGGGAGGAAAATAAACAAACACCGAGGGGAAAAGAAAAGATTCGCCGAGGTGTCCACTGAAGGGGATTTTCGCCTGCCACTTTGAGATATTAACAAAGGCTGGCGGGGGGCGAGGGGAGGCTTGCGGCAGGGAAGTCGGGCACTGGGTGGGTGGATCTGGCTCCCGGCACTGCATTGAGATATTCAGAAAAACAAATTCATTTGGCCTGTCTTCCTGACAGTTTGACTGCCAGACGCTGGTGAGTCCAGGCCAGGGGAGACAGCCGTCAACCATGCCGAGCCGAAGAGTTTGGGAAGGAAGGCAGAGACCAGTGGGGCCCATTCCCCTCTCTCTCCCCGACTTGCTGTGTGACCTTGAAGGATCTGCCTGCTCTCTCTGTGCCTTGTCACTAAGAAGCGGCCCTTTATGTCCCCACTTTGGAGGGATGGAGGATTCAGGGGTGCTCAGAGAGTGAAAGGTGTTTGCACAAGTTTACCCAATGCTGCCGAAGCAAACTCCCGGTTTAGGGCCCCTTCCCAGGACCAGGCAGGAGGGGAGAGGGCTTGGGGCTGGTCAGAGGGTCCAGATGGAGCTCAAAAGCCATCAACTGGCCGGGCGCGGTGGCTCAAGCCTGTAATCCCAGCACTTTGGGAGGCCAAGACGGGCGGATCATGAGGTCAGGAGATCGAGACCATGCTGGTTAATACGGTGAAACCCCGTCTCTACTAAAAAGTACAAAAAACTAGCCGGGCGAGGTGGCGGGCGCCTGTAGTCCCAGCTACTTGGGAGGCTGAGGCAGGAGAATGGCG
>NW_012108696.1:3343707-3344699 GCF_000951045.1 Mandrillus leucophaeus
ATTCTTCTGCCTCAGCCTCCTGAGTTGCTGGGATTACAGGTGTGCACCACCATGCTCGGCTAATTTTTCTTATTTTAGTAGAAAAAAAAATAGCCAGGTGCAGTGGTGTGCACCTATAATCCCCTGTAATCCCAGCTACTCTGGAGGTTGAGGCAGGAGAATTGCTTGAACCCAAGAGGCAGAGGTTGCAGTGAGCTGAGATTAAGTCATTGCACTCCAGCCTGGGTGACAGAGCGAGACTCTGTCTCAAAAAAAAGCCACGCACCTTTATTTCATGTTCCACTGAAGAAGAAAACAGCCCTGCCCGTTAAATCGTGGCACAGATGAAGGAGACACATCCTAATTTAAGAGCTGTTAAAACATGGAAATTGTGCATCTCAGAATGAAGGGCATGTGCTGTGTTTAATGCTTCATGACTGACTCCCCTGCTAGACCCCAAAGTCTGATGTTGAGTTCCCAGGGGTGCCTACAGCAAGGCTTAGCACACAGCAGGTGCCCAATAAATATGGGTTGGATGAGTAAATGAACTGTCTGGCCAATGCTAAGAAGATTTCAAGTGTTCTGGGCATGGTGGCTCACGCCTGTAATCCCAGCACTTTGGGAGACAGTGGTGGGAGGATTGCTTGAAGCCAGGAGTTTGAGACCAGGCTGGGCAAGATAAGGAAACCCCATCTCTACATTAAAAAAGAAAATATAGCCAGATACAGTGGCACAAGGCTGTAGTCCCTCTACTCTGGAGGCTGAGGTGGGAGGATCGCGTGAGCCCAGAAGGGTGAGTCTGCAGTGAGCTGTGATCGCACCACTGCACTCCAGCCTGGGTGACAGAGCAAGACCTTGTCTCAAAAAAATAAATAAATAAAGGGCTGGGCGCAGTGGCTCACGCCTGTAATCCGACTACTTTGGGAGGCCGAGACGGGCAGATCACTTGAGGTCAGGAGTTTGAGACCAGCCTGGCCAACGTGGTGAAACCCCATCTCTACTAAAAATAAAAA
>NW_012108696.1:3349974-3353673 GCF_000951045.1 Mandrillus leucophaeus
GTGGCTCACGCCTGTAATCCCAGCACTTCGGGAGGTGGAGGTAGGCGGATCACTTGAGGTCAGGAGTTTGAGACTAGCCTGGTCAACATGGCAAAACCCCATCTCTACTGAAAATATAAAAATTAGCCGGGTGTGGTGGCGCACGCCTGTAATCGCAGCTACGCGGGAGGCTGAGGCAGGAGAATTGCTTGAACACGGGAGGTGGAGGTTGCAGTGAGCCAAGGTTGCGCCATTGCACTCCAGCCTGGGTGACAGAGTGAGACTCTGTCTCCAAAAAACAAATAAATAAAACAAAATAAGCAAACCCTTGCTGTTGTGGAAGAAGATGGAGCCAGGATCAAACAGGCTGAAAAACAGGGTGATGGAGCTGTCTGGGAGGTGCACAGGGCAAGGGGGCATCATGGAAGGCTTCCTGGAGGAGGTGGTTCTGCAAAGACAGCAGAAGGAATAGTTAGAAGGAGCCAAGAGAAGGGATGTGGGGGAATATTTTAAGCAGAGGGGGCATCGAGGGTAAAAGCCTAGAGGTGAAACTGTGCGTGACTCCCTCAAGCAACCGGGGGGTGCAGGAGAGAGGCGGGAGACCAGGGAGGAGATCTGGGGTGGGAGTAGGGGACTAGTGTTGGGGCAGAGCTGAGAGGGGCAGATGGGAGAGAGGGGCTGGAGGGAGAGCAGGCAGGATGTGGGGACAGACAGACTGTGATGGAGAGGGGAGAAGCAGGACAGAAGCCAGTGTCCAGGTCTCCAATTCAGGGGTGGGGGCCCAGTGGGACCACCGCTGAGATGGGGACCTAAGAGAAAGAGCCAGCTGAGGGAAGAGGCTGAGACCAGGGTGGCCGCTTAGGGTGGAAGTCCTGAAGGATGTTCAGAGGAGAACCCCAGGGTAATGACTGGGCTCGCAGGAAGGACTCGGAGCTAGAGTCAGAGCTCCAGCATCCATGCGGCACTGCTGTTCCCTCTGTCTAGAACACCCTTCCCCATGCTCCACCCAACTACACTGTCTTCTCCCTCCACGTCTCAACCTGGGAGACACCTCCACCTGGGAGCCCCTCTGGGCTGTACATGCCCCATGACAGCCCCACTGTCACTGCCCAGTCACTGCGAGCTCTGTAGCAGTGGGGCTGCCTCCATCTCTTCTCTGCTATGTCCCCAGCACACAGTCAGCACCCTAGGCCTGTCTGTTACCAGAGCAAATACAGCTGTCATTTTCACCATCATGCACCCAGCACCCATCACACAGCCCTTTGATAACTCTCTTGCCAGCCATCCCATCTCACGTGGCTCCTCGAGAGGGTGCCACACAGAGGGAATCGCCAGAGGCCGGCCTTTCAGATGCAAGTGAGAATGGGGCCTTTTCCAACTGCCCAGGCCCCAGAAGAAATCAAAAACGGAAGAAATGGGCCAGGCGTGGTGGCTCACACTTGTAATTCCAGCACTTTGGGAGGCCGAGGTGGGAGGATCACCTGAGGTCAGGAGTTCGAGACCAGCCTGGTCAACATGGTGAAACCCTGTCTACTAAAAATACAAAAATTAGCCGGACGTGGTGGCAGGCACCTCTAATCCCAGTTCCTCGGGAGACTGAGACAGGAGAATAGCTTGAGTCCAGGAGACGGAGGTTGCAGTGAGCCGAGATCGCACCACTGCACTCTAGCCTGGGTAACAGAGTGAGACGCCGCCTCAGAACAAACAAACAAACAAAAAACACAAAATCACGAAAATAGGTGATGAGATCAGGAAACTCAGAAGTGCTATTTAAGCTTAGGAAATCAGGGAGGACTTCCTGGAGGAGATGATATTGGAGGTGAGAAAATCAGAAGTTGAGATGGAGCTGGCCAGGTGGACACCTGGCGCAAGAGCACTCCAGGCAGAAGGCACAGCCCGTGCAAAAGCCCTGGGGCAGGACTGTACCTGGGGTGTTGGAGGAACAGCAAAGAGGCCCATGTGGCTGGAGCAGAGTGAGCAATGGGAGAGAAGGAGGGGAGGGCAAGGCAGGGACCAGCCAGGTTGTGCAAGGCCTGTGGGCCTCGGAGAGAACTTGGGCTTTGACCCCAAGGGAGGTGGTTGCCATGGAGGGTCTCCATAAATGTGTCTCCCTCCTGAGTCTCTGTGACTACAGCTCCCACCACCTCATGTGGAGAGAACCTCCAAAGGGGACATTTGACGCTCTCCGGGAAGATGATCCTCACCCCCGACGTAGCGCTGGCCAGACCGTGGCTCCTCCTTCTTGACCAAGCCCCAGCCTGGTCCCAGGTGGCTCAACATACTGCTGCCCAGAAGAACCCCAGCATGGCTGCCTCATCCTCAGCAGAATCAAGTCCCCACATCCCCACACTTGTCCAGGCTCCTGCCCCACACATGAAGAGCTCCAGCCAAAACCACCTAGGTCTCCCCCTCCCACCCCTATCGCTGTCTCCACCATCTCCCACCTGCCAGGGTTGGGGTGGGGGCTCCGGGAGAGCAGCCACATGCCCTCGGTTTCCCCATCCAAGGCATGGCCACATCTGTCCTTGAAGGAGTTAAGGGTATGGGAACCGTAGTGGCCATCGCTGTATCTGAAATTCCACCATTAGGGCTCCATCCCTGCAGACCTTGTAGAAATCACTAGCGGCATTTCTTATTCAGTCAACAAACACCGACCCAGTGCCCACTTTCAGATAAGTGTAAACCAGGTGCAGCCCCAGCCCTGGGCCGACTGCAGCCGAGTCCTGGACCTGACCTGATCCTAACCATGGGACTAAACCCAAATCCTGGCTGAGTTTGGACTGAATCTCAGACCCTGGGTTGAGCCGGGGTCAACCAGGGTCAGCCCCAACCGCAGACTGAGCTCCAGACTCGGACTAAGCTGCTGACCCTGGCCTGAGCCCTAATACCGACAGAGCCCCAACCCCAGGCTGAGCCCCAATCCCAGCCTGAGCCCTGAGTCTTGGCTGAGACTATAGACACTGCCTGAATGTGACTCTGAATGTCAGATTCTTTTACCACCCCTGGAGGAGGCTGAATCCCTCCTAGCTCGGCTACCTCTAAATCCTAAAGCCCACCCCGTAGCCCCAGCTGCACTGACCCATGCTGGCTCAGCCAGATCCAGAAGGTAGGAGGGTCTTGTCCCACTTGCTCCCCTCAGAGACCCCGGGACTGGAAGTTTCCCAGTGGCCCAGCAGTGAGAGTGAGCGGGTTAAGGCCCCGGCTGCAGCGGGTGGGCCTCAAATGCTCTAGCCTGGGAGGCCCTGCCAGGCGCTCCATCTCCTGCCCAGCGGGGGCCGCATTAGCCGCTCAAAACCCATTCGGGGAAATTAGAGCAGAGGCCTCTGCGACAATCACGGGTCATTCTCGTCTCCTGTTCCCAGGCTCTCCCGCAGCGATGACAGCCCAGCAATGGGGCTGTGGGGGGAACACAGGGAGATTGGGGGATCCCAGCCGGCCGGCTCAGGCTGAAGCCTTCTCCAAGTCAGCCAGGGAAAGAAAACTGGAGGCTTTAAAGACATCACTTCAGTGCTCCAGCACCTTCCATAGCTCCCAGCTGACAAAGATGTCCAGATAGTTCAATCCAACAAGCAACAGTGAGGTCACGACAACACCAGGGGAGAAGCCCATTCCGCCAGCTCTCCATCTTTCTTCCCACAGTGTGTGCATTTTCCGAATGTCCTCCAGCCTCGGCAGGTCAGGAGGCAAAGTAGGTCAGGTTTACATTTAATTCAGAAATGA
>NW_012108696.1:3354733-3356680 GCF_000951045.1 Mandrillus leucophaeus
ACTTTGTTTAATATTAGCTAAGCGTGGTGGCACACGCCTGTAGCCCCAGCTGCTTGGGAGGCTGAGGTGGGAGGATTGCTTGAGGCTGGGGAGTGGAGGTTGCAGTGAGACAAGACTGCACCACTGCACACCAGCCTGGGCAACAGAGTAAGACGCAGTCTCAAAAGTAAATAAATAAGTAAAAATAAGAATCAAGGTTCATTCTATCCTGAGAGATCTACTCCCAGCCTCTTCCCCCACATTCTGCAAGTTTTCCACCTCCAAGTTTTCACTCAAACAGGAGCCCCTACATGACTGGCTGTTCCATGCCCACAGGTAGCACAGCAGTGCAGTCCCTGAAAAAGGGGTCAGGAAACTGGCTACTACCCAAGCCAGGAACTCTCTGCCCTTTTCCAGGTGTAAGTTTCTCCACCTGGAAAATGAGAGGATTGGAATCTAGGATTCTTAGAATGTCTTTCAGCTCTAAGGCTCAGTGAATCAGAAGCCCTCACAATCGGTGTTTTTGGGGCATTAATCCTCTGGTAACCATTTTAGTCAACAGGCAATATTAGTGTGCATTTGCTATCAGCTGTGCTAGGGCCTCTGGGCTGTAATAACCTCCAATCTTCACCTCCTGTGTGAAGTAGGTACTGCTCCATTTTACAGAATAAGAAACTGAGGCTCAGGCAGATCCAGCCTCCTGCTGAACATCACACAGCTGTTTGGTGGTAGAGTCAGAACGTAGCCCCCCACGCTACAGCACCTCTAGTCCTGCTGGCCAGGATTTCTGGGTCCAAATCTTCAATTCTGGCAACGAGAGGGAAAGTGGAAGGAGGCTTTTTTCTCCCACGAATGCATCTCCGGGTTTATCATGAAGCCAGTGGACTCAGCTTACCTCCTGGAACTCCCCCTTCCCCTGCAGGGTCTCCCACATTGCTGACAAATGCACCTCCTTCTTTTACAGATGTGGAAACTAGGGCTCAGAAAGGAAAAGCGAGTCTCCTAAAGTCTCACTGCCAGGCAATGCTATGGTGTCATCATCAGTCTGGATGGACTGCTACAGTAACAAGGAACCCCGTGGAGCCAGCCTTCAAGATGACCCCAGTGAGCCTTTGCCTCCTGGTATTCATGACCTTGTGGAGTCTCTTCCTCCACTGAATCAGGGCTGACTCATGAGGCATATAGAAGTGACAGTGAGTGACTTCTAAAGTTGAGCCACAAAAGGCACTTCAACTTCCTCCTTGCTCTCTCTTGGATCAACTCATCTAGGATGAGCCAGCCACCATGTTGGAAGAAGACTCAAGCAGCGCTATAGAAAAGTCTGCATACAAAATTGAAGGACAGGCTGGATGTAGTGGCTCACACCTGTAATCCTAGCACTTTAGGAGGCCAAGGCAGATGGATCGCATGAGGCCAGATGAGATTAGTGCCCTTACAAGAAGAGACACCAGAGAGTTTGCTCTGTCTCTGCCACGTGAGAACACAGCAAGAAGGTGGCCATCTGCAAGTCAGGAAGAGAGCCCTCACCAGGAGCTAAATTGGCTGGCGCTTTGTTCTGGGACTTCCCTGCCTCGAGAACTGTGAGAAAATTATCTTTTTTTGTTTAAGCCACACAGCTTGTGGTACAGGCTGTCCCTGATTTACAATAGCTCGACTTATAATTTTTTTTTATTTTTTGAGGGTGACAAAAGCAATCCGTGTTCAGTACACTACTCTAAGTTGAGTAACAATAAGGAGGAGGCTGGGCATGGTGGCTCACATCTGTAATCCCAGTACTTTGGGAGGCCAAAGCAGGCAGATCATGAGGTCAGGAGTTCGAGACCAGCCTGGCCAACATGGCGAAAACCCGTCTCTACTAAAAATACAAAAATTAGCCAGGCATGGTGGCATGCACCTGTAATCCCAGCTACTCTGGAGGCTGAGGCAGGAGAATTGCTTGAACCCAGGAGGTAGAGGTTGCAGTGAGCC
>NW_012108696.1:3356815-3358118 GCF_000951045.1 Mandrillus leucophaeus
TAAATAAATAAATAAATAAATAAATAAATAAATAAATAAATAAAACGAGGTGGCATCCAAGTAAACTCATTATAAGTTGAAAATATTGTACATCTAAAACATACTTAGGCTTCTGATATTTTCAACTTTTGATGGGTTTATTGGGTGATGACCCCATCATAAGTTAAGCAGCATCTTTGTTTAGTGATGGCAGCTGGAGCTGACTTCACTATCCTCACAACCCAACCAATCCCCATTTTATCACCTTCATTAACTTCTTTTTTTTTTTTTTTTTTTTTTTTTTGAGACACGGAGTCTCTGTCACTCAGGCTGGAGTGCAGTGACACAATCTTGACTCACTGCAACCTCCACCTCCCTGGTTCAGGCGATTCTCATGCCTCAGCCTCCCAAGTATCTGGGACAACAGGTGCCCGCCACCACGCTCAGCTAAGTTTCGTATTTTTGGTAGAGACGGTGTTTCACCATGTTGGGAGGCTGGTCTCAAACTCCTGACCTCAAGTGATCCGCCCACCTCGGCCTCCCAAAGTGCTGGGATTACTGGTGTGAGCCCCTGCGCCTGGCCTCCTTCACCAACTTCTGAACCCACCTTTGGTTTACCTACCTGCTCTTCAACTCTCTACCTTGACTAGAAGTTAAACCACATGAGGGCAAGTATTTTGTCCATGTTATTGGTGGCTGGATCCCCAATACCTAGAATGGTGCTTGATATACAGTAAGTGCTCAATCTACCGGGCGAATAGGCCCAGGACTCGCACCAGAGTCTCTGCACTGTCACAGAGGGTCTTGTCCCCCCGAACTTTGGAATAAACAGGACACAGGGTTCAGAAGCAAAGATGGGGTAAGAGATCAGGGTCCCTCCAGTTGCCTTTCATGAATTCCCCTAAGGCAGAGTTTCTTAACTTTAGCACTGTGGGCATTTGAGGCTGAATCATTCTTTGGGCTGGGACCATCCTGGGCACTACAAGGTGCTGAGCAGCATCCCTAGCCTCCACCCACTCCATGCCAGGAGCACCCCCCAAGTCATGACAACCAAAAATGTCTGCAGACATTGCCAGATGCCCCAGGGCATGCAAAATCATCCCTGGTCAAGGCCACTACCCTAAAGAAATGACTTCTTGGCTGGACACAGTGGCTCACGCCTGTAATCCCAGCACTTTGGGACGTTGAGGTAGGAGGATCACTTGAGGTTAGGAGTTGGAGACCACCCTGGCCTCCAAATCTATATGGCAACATAGCAAGACCCCGTGTCTACGAAAGAAAAAAGAAAAAAAGAAAGAAAGAAAGAAAAAGAGAGAGAGAGAGA
>NW_012108696.1:3358838-3360017 GCF_000951045.1 Mandrillus leucophaeus
AGATCACACTACTGTACTCCAGCCTGGGTGACAGAGCAAAACTCCATCTCAAAAAAAAAAAAAAAAAAAAAAGAAGGCTTGTTGCCCACCTCTCTGCCTCCGCCACTGCCAAATACATCCACAGCACTTGTGGGAAGATCTGTCTGAGCCCATGGATTCCAGGCTGGGCTGATGCCGGCACGCAGGAGGCCTCGCCCAAGACGGCTGGTCCCAGCCAGACCCAGAGAAATTAGATTAACTCGGAGAAGCTCGCCAAGACGATCCGTCAGGCCACCTGAAGGACAGCGTATTGATTTCCACGTTGCGAAAAAATTAAATGATATCCCTTTTTGTTATTTAAAACGCTGCTTAAGCAATTCCGTAATGGAATGGCCCGGCCCGGGTCCAGGAACTCCCTGGCCCGGCCAGCAGCGTCTCCGGATTGGGTGGAGGACGAGGGAATGCGGACACGGCCCTGTCTTCCCCCGGGTAATTGATGGCCTCAGGAGAACAGCTCCATTTTGCCTGCATGCGGCGTGCACAGCTCTGATTTATTAAAGACATAACAATTATGAAAATAGCTGATTTATAATCAACTCGCCCGGACCCTAATTGATTTCTGGGGCGAAATTTAGAAGAGGAGGTATTGACACCTTGAGGACAGAGCCAGCCACCGGCCTTGGGGATGGACAGTGATGGGTGGCTGGGGTGGGGTCCGGGGAGAGGACGGGACAGGCAGACAGCGGCCTGAATCTAGTTGGGCTCTTTGTTGCTTCATGAGATGGGCCTTCTGCCCAGCGTTGCTGGAGAGGGTCAAGCACTAATGGTTGCCACCATTTGCCAATGACAGAGGCGGGCCCTGGCTCCAGCAGAAGGGCCTGTACCATACTGCAGACAAATCAGACTGGGCCCGGTGGCTCATGCCTGGAATCCCAGCACTTTGGGAGACTGAGGCAGGTGGCTCACTTGAGGTCAGAGGTCAGGAGTTCGAGACCAGCCTGGCCAACATGGTGAAACCCTGTCTTTACTGAAAATACAAAAATTAGCCAGGTGTGGTGGCGGGCACCTGTAATCCCAGCTACTCAGGAGGCTGAGGCAGAAGAATCACTTAAACCCAGGAGGTGGAGGTTGCAGTGAGCCAAGGTCGCACCACTGCACTCCAGCCTGGGCGACAGAGTGAGACTCTGTCTCAAAGAAAAA
>NW_012108696.1:3360457-3362084 GCF_000951045.1 Mandrillus leucophaeus
GGGGTTTCACCATGTTGGCCAGGATGGTCTCGATCTCCTGACCTTGTGATCCGCCCGCCTCGGCCTCCCAAAGTGCTGGGATTACAGGCTTGAGACACCGCGCCCGGCCGACTTTTTTTCTTAAAAAAGTATTTGCTGTTTACTTGAAATTCAAGTTGAACTGGATGTCCTGTATCTTATTTGACAATCCTTCTGTGACAGTCAGGACTCCAGCTCCCAACAGCCCATAAGGGACAAGGCTGACTCCCATTCACCTGATGGGGAAATTGAGGCAAGAGGGGTCGGGCGCGGTGGCTCACGCCTGTAATCCCAGCCCTTTGGGAGGCTGAGGTGGGCAGATCATGAGATCAGGAGATCGAGACCATCCTGGCTAACACAGTGAAACCCCATCTTTACCAAAAATACAAAATTAAAAAAAAAAAAAATAGCCAGGCGAGGTGGCACACGCCTGTAGTCCCAGCTAATCGGGAGGCTGAGGCAGGAGAATCGCTTGAACCCGGGAGGCAGAGGTTGCGTTGAGCCGAGATTGCACTACTGCACTCCAGCCTGGGCAACGAGAGCAAAACTCTGTCTCAAAAAACAAAACAAAACAAAACAAAACAAACGAAATTGAGGCAAGAGGATCTTCAATGTTGGCCCAAGGTCACATAGTAGCTGACTTTAAGATTCAAATCCAGGCCAGGTGCAGTGGCTCATACCTGTAATTCCCCAGCCCTTTGGGAGGCCAAGGTGGGAGGATCACTTGAGACCAAGAGTTCAAGACCAGCCTGGGCAACATAGCGAAACCTCATCTACCCAAAAAAACTTTTTAGAAATTAGCCAGGCCTGGTGGTACACACCTGTGGACCCAGCTACTTGGTAGACTGAGATGGGAGGATCCCTCGAGCCTGGGGGATCGAGGCTGCAATAAGCTGTGATTGCACCACTGCACTCTAGCCTGGGTGACAGAGGGAGATCCTGTTTGTAAAAATAAAAATAAAAATAAATAAGTAATAAAAAATATATATATATATAAGTATTCTGCCAGCTACAACAGCTGACCACCATGCAGACAGCACCACGTCCTACAGCTTGCCCTGTGACCCAGGCTGGAGAGTAGTGGTGCGATCTTGGCTCACTGCAACCTCCACCTCCCAGGTTCAAACCCAGCCGTGAAGTCTGCCTACCAAAGCTTGCAAGATGCCACATCTTTTTCCGAAGGAAGGGGCCAGTTTTTCTTTCTATGCAGAAACATGTAAGAGCGGCTATGGGACATCTCTGGTAACAGAGAGACGTAGATTAAAACTACCTCTTTATTTGGGGGGCTGGTTGTTTGTTTAATTGAGATAGAGTCTCACTCTGTCGCCCAGGCTGGAGTGCAGTGGTGCAATCTCAGCTCATTGCAATCTCCATCTCCCAGGTTCAAGTGATTCTCCTGCCTCCTGAGTAGCTGGGTTTGCAGGTGTACGCCACTACGCCTGGCTAATTTTTTTGTATTTTTAATAGAAACGGGGTTTTCCTATGTTGGCCAGGCTGGTCTTAAAGTCCTGGGCTCAAGCGATCCTCTCACCTCAGACTCTCAAAGTGCTGGAATTACAGGCGTGAGTGACTGCACCCAGCCAAATTGCATTTATTTATTTATTTATTT
>NW_012108696.1:3363754-3367537 GCF_000951045.1 Mandrillus leucophaeus
TAAATTCCAAAGTTGGAATTCAAATGTATGCGCCTGTGATCACAAAGCCTGTGGCTCTTTTAACGGATACGGTATTTGTGACTACTTGTGATCTGTATAATTACTATTATGGGTGTATCGCTACTATCCTTCCCTGAGCACCCACTGTTTGTTGATCAGTCCCCAGAATTCACACTCTAGCGGACTCCTCTGGAAAAGCATTTTACAAAGGAGAGCACTCACAGAGGTTGAAGGGCTTGCCCAAGGTCACCCAGTGGGTGGCAGAGCTAGAACTTGAACCCAAGTTCCCCTGGCTGCCGTCCATTGCCTTCCCTGCCCCTGGGGAGAAACCAGGGCTTTGCCGATGATCTACAGAGGTCACTCATCGAGACCCTGCTCTGGTTATTTGGTAGTTTCGGGGCCTCAGCAGGCTTTTTTTTTTTCTTTTCAGGAGAGGCAGGTGGTGGTCAGGGGAAGACGAGCCAAGTGCTGAGTCTGCAGTGCGGCGCGTCTCTGCAAAAGCCACCAGTCACGTGGCCACAGAGACCCAGGGCTGTGCAGATGATCAGTGTCGCCTCATCCCTCGCTCTGCCGTCCTCTCACCTCTGCCTCGGCGCCCTTTATCCCTCCCACTCCGGGTTGCTCTCCAGCTTCTGGGTGCAAAAAGACTGAGCGATACGGCACAGCATCCCGAAAATTATGGTGCAGAAATCGTTCAAGGACCGCCGAGGTGAGGAAGGGCAGCCCAGGCCCCCATGGAGACACGGAAGGCCCAGTGCCGTGGCTCACGCCTGTAAATCCCAGCACTTTGGGAGGCCAAGGTGAGAGGATTGCTTGAGCTCAAGAGTTCAGGGCCAGCCTGGGCAGCATAGCCAGACCCACATCTGTACAAAAAAACTAGCTGGGCATGGTGGCCTGCACCTGTAATCCCAGCTACTTGGGAGGCTGAGGCAGGAGAATCGCTTGAGCTTGGGAGGCTGAGGCTGCAGTGAGCTGTGATCGTCCTACTACACTCCAGCCTAGGCAACAGAGCGAGACCCTGTCTCAAGAAAGGAAGGAAGGTTTGGGATGCCAAAGCAGGTGGATTGCTTGAGGTCAGGAGTTCAAGACCAGCCTGGCCAACATGGTGAAACCCCATATCTACTCTGTCTCTTATACACATCTAGATGTGTATAAGAGACAGTGGGAGAGGAGATGAGGACACAGACACACACAGAGGGAAGACAGTGTGAGGACACAGGAAAAAGGTGACCATTGAAAAGCCAAGAGGAGAGACCTCAGAAGAGATCAACCCTGCCAACACCTTGTCTCAGACTTCCAGCCTCCAGAGTTGTGAGACAACACACTTCTGTTGTTTAAGCCACCCAGCCTCTGTACTTCTTTTTGGCAGCTCTAACAAACTCCAACAGTGCCCATGAGACCACCTTTACCAGCTCTTCAATAGCCAGGACTCTAAAAGTCACAAAAACAAAGAACAAACAGAAACACTTGATTTCAATTGACTTCAGCAAAAAGGGAGCTATCGTAAATAAGTGTATGGCTTCAGGCAGTTTGATCCAGGTGCTGAAGCCATGTCAAGACCATCTGCTTTCCTCTGAATTAACTTCATTCACAGGAAGCTTTTCCACGTGGTGATCAGATGGGTCCTAGGAGGACCAGGCATTTATCAGCTCAGCAACCCCTGAGGAAAAGGTGTCTTCTTACCCCATAGCAGGACTTCACCCACAAGTCCACCAAACATTTAGGAGTTCTCTCTGATTGGGATAACACTGGTCATGGCTCTGAGATAATCACTAAGTCCAGAGGTATAGCATCCTCTGATTGACCAGCCCTGGGTATCTTTTATTGGACTTCCCTAGAAAGAGACCTTCAGGCAAGGATTTGTGGGGCAAGGAGTTTATGTAGAAGAAAGCATTCCAGGAATCATTGGGAGGGGAAAGTGAGACAAGGGAGGGAAAGATACAACACAAGGGGTGTTAATGAGCAGGTGAATGTGCGGAAAACTGGGGCTCACTCCCACTGGGAACCTCTGGGAGGTACAGAACCTGCTTGGGGTTATCCCAACAGATGGGTGAGGGAGCTGAAGTATTGATCCACCCACTCCCCATCTGTAAAGGTGGAGAGCTGCATTAGCTCTCCTGCCCTCTGGCCTGGCTTGCACAGGACCAAGTGGCCTCCAACAGCCAGCAGGACATCATCAGAGAGGAGATGTCACAGGTGTTAGCAGTATACAGCCTTTGCATGCAAAGGTGACCTCAAGGCCAGGTGTGGTGGCTCATACTTGTAATCCCAGCACTTTGGGAGGCCAAGGTGAGCTGATCACCTGAGGTTAGGAGTTCAAGACCAGCCTGGCCAACATGGTGAAACCCCATTGCTACTAAAAATACAAAAAAATTAGCTTGGTGTGGTGGTGGGCACTGTAATCCCAGCTACTTGACAGGAGAATCTCTTGAACCCGGGAGGTGGAGGTTGCAGTGAGCTGAGATCATGCCGCTGCATTCCAGCCTAGGCGACAGAGCAGGACTCAGTCTAAAAAAAAAAAAAAAAGCGACTTCAAGATCATAGGGGTAGGGTTGCATTGGGTCACAGCCTCCCTCTCTGGTTCCCAGGTTGAAGCCAATCTTGCCTGGACCTCAGGAACCAAAAGCAAGACAGGGAAGTTCCTCCCAGAAAAATCTAACATACCATTCCTGAAAAAGGAAGGGTGCAACGGTCTTACTCGAGTCACTTCTCCTTAATTATTCCCATAGATACCATATGTGCCCACTGACTGCCTCTTGACATTGACCTCAAGTTGTCCAAGACCCTGAGCACCTTCTCAGTCTATAGGGCTGATCACCCTTTCCAACATCACACAGAGAGAGGACCAGGTAGTAGGATGGATGACACTAAGGCTGTTATATCTGTGGCTGCCACAAGGTGTCGCTGTTGAACAATAGTCTTGCACAGTCTGTTGCCTTCTTTTCCCTTTGCACTGGCCCCAGCGGAACCCCAATTGAGGTCCGCAAGGTTAGAGTCCTTTGATTTACATTCATGAATGACTTCAGGCCCCAATCACCAAGCTAGACACAATAACAGGGAAAGTGAAAGAGGTAGAACTTGCAGACACATGCTGAATTCAAATCAACCAGGTTTTCCTCCGTTCTCCTCCTCTGTCCCCCTTAGGACTAAGTCCCCATGTGACAGCACTAGGCTTTCTTTTCTGCCTTCAGGTGTCCCTCAGGGCCACCCCTGCCCATCAGAGACAACCTCAGGAGCAAAGGAAACTGGATTGCAATTCCTTTCCTCTGGTGAATCCTACTTCAACACCACTAGCCACCTCTGCACACCAAGGAGTTTGGGGAATGGCGGCCTTTGTCCAAGTATCGAAATTCATTACCTATTACTGTGCAACAGATTATCACAAACATAGCAGCTTGAAATAACTCATGTATTATCTCACAGTTTCTGTAAGTCACACATCCAGAAACAACTTAGCTCGATCTCTGTTCCAGGGTTTTTCCAAACAGCCATAATCAAGATGTTACCTGGGGCCACTGTCATCTCAAGGTTACCAGAGAAAGATCTGTTTCCAAGTTCAAGAGGCCTTGCTCATGGCTGCTATTTGTTCTTCTTTCTCTTCTCTCTTCTCTCTTCTCTCTTCCTCTTTCTCTTCTCTTTCTCCTTCTCCTTCTCCTTCTTCTTCTTCTTCCACAGCATCTTACTCTGTCACCCAGGCTGGAGTACAGCAGCATGATCTCAGCTCACTGCAGCCTCAACCTCCCCGGCTCAAGCAATCCTCCTGCCTCAGCCTCCCAAGTAGAT
>NW_012108696.1:3371732-3372124 GCF_000951045.1 Mandrillus leucophaeus
CACACAAATAAGATAAAATAAAAATGCTTAGTGCTTGAAGTCATTGGCTGCAGAGCTGCTTGTTACATATGCAGCAGTAGCTGACTGATCCAACCAGCAACAGCGCCATCACCATCCCCCACAATGGGCACTCACTTGCCTTCAATATGAATAAAACTAAGAGGAATCATTCAACTGATTCTCTCTAAATAAAGAAGTTCTGCTTCAAGGAGCTTAGCTGTCTCCACTATACAAAGGAAAGGTGGCTGGCAGCGTCTGCTGATTAAAAAATGTTAAGTTCCACTTCACCAGGCATCCCAATACCCTCGTTTTCCATCCACCCTCCCTGGAAGGTTCAGAAGCCAGGGAATGCTCTTCCAGGCTTGCAGACTGGGTCACAGATTGGCCAGGAG
>NW_012108696.1:3372828-3377829 GCF_000951045.1 Mandrillus leucophaeus
AACAGCTCTGGTCTCCTGCCTACAGGCACCAACTTGAACCTGCCAGGACCTTCCCTATAAGCCCTGGACCTCCCCAATGTCCAGGCACTAACAGGACTGCTGGGACCTGCTTCAGAACACTTATTCTCACTGGTCAGTGCCACAAGTTGTACCTGTAGCTAATTTGTTTTTAAGAGATGGGGTCTTGCTATGTTGCCACGGTTGGATGTGAACTCATGGCTTCAAGCAATCCTCCCACCTCAGCCTCCCAAGTGCTGGGATTACAGGAGTGAGCCACCATGCCTGGCCTCTCTAAATTTTGTGTTTGTTTGAGAGAGTCTTACTCTGCCATCCAGGCTGGAGTGCAGTGGTGCAATCACGGCTCACTGCAGCCTCAACTTCCCAGGCTCAAGCAATCCTCCTACCTTGGCCTCCCGAGTAGCTGGGACCACAGGTGCATGCCACCACACCCAGCTAATTAAAAAAAATATTTCTTTTTTTAGAGACAGGGTCTTGCTGTGTTGCTCAGGCTTCTAAATATTTTTATCATCACTCTGGAGAGCAAGAGTTCTTGGCCAAATAGCTTAGTGGTTAAGAACATAAGCTCTAGGCCAGATGCAGTGGCTCACACCTGTAATCCCAGCACTTTGGGAGGCCAAGACAAGAGAATCACTTGAGGCCAGGAGGTCAAGACTGCAGTGAGCCATGTTTGTACTACTGCACTCCAGCCTGGATGACAGAGCAAGACCTTATCAAAAAAAAAAAAAAAAAGCAAAAGTAAATAAAATGCATATTTATGTGTCACTGTATTTGTAGAAATCACAGAACGATTCACAGGAAATTAATAGAATTTTCTCTTGCAGTGGGAAGGTAGAAGCTGAGTGGAAAACAAGAGGGCCAGGCACAGTGATTCCTAGCTGGATGAAGTCCTAGCTGCTCGGGAGGCTGAGGCAAGAGGATCATCTTTGAAAACAAAAAAAAAAGAGATAGCTTGGACTGCTCCTGAGCCAGGTGGAGCTGCAGCCTGCCCCTGAGTGTCACCAATCAAAGACAGCCTACATCAGCCCAACCCCAACCAGATCCCGGACACAGGAGCAACAACACATAACTGATTGTAAGCTATGGAGTTTAAGCTTGGTTTGTTATGCAGCGGTAGCTAACCATTACACTTCCAAAAGATAACACTATCATGAACCCCATTGTACAGATGAGGAAATGGAGGCTCACATTCATTCTCACTGATCAGTGCCACAAGCTGTACCTGTGGCTAATTTGTTGTGGTTTTTGGGTTTTGTTTCTTTTAAGACAGAGTGTCACTCTGTTGCCCAACCTGGTGTGCAGTGGCATGATCTCAGCTCACTGCAACCTCCTCCTCACGGGTTCAAGTGACTCTTGTGCCTCAGCCTCCTGAGTAGCTTCAGGGGAAGCCTGAAGTTTCCCAGTGAATGAGCGATAAAGCCAGGATTCAATCTCAGATGCCCAAATTCTTAACCATTCTGTATTTAGCCCTGAGATAACAGTGCCTGTCTCCCGCCAGGCTAAGCCATTCCTTCTGAGTCTCTCCTGCTCATTTACCTTTGAGAGGAATCACAAAATCGTAAGAGACAGAAAGTAGGATGGGTGGGGGGTAGTGGAGGCTGGGGAGGGGGAGGGGAGTGTGTGTTTCATGGGGACAGAATTTGAGTTTGGGAAGATGAGAAGATTCTGGAGATGGAGGGTCGTGATGGTTGCACGATACTGTGAATTACCTAATGCCACTGAATTGTATATTTTCAAATGGGTTAAGGCCATGCACGCCTATAATCCTAATGCTTTGAGAGGTCAAGGAGGGAGGATCACTTGAGCCCAGGAGCTTGAGACCACCCTGGGAAACATAGCAAGACCCTTTCTCTACAAAACATACAACAATCAGTCAGGCATGGTGGTGCACACCTGTAGTCCCAGCTACTCGGGAGGCTGAGGCAGGAGGATCACTTGAACGCAGGAGTTTGAGGCTGCAGTGAGCCGGGATCACACCACTGCACTCCAGCCCGGGCGACAGAGCAAGATCTTGTCTCAGAAACCAAAAAGGGGGTTAAAATGGTAAATTTTACGTTATGTCTATTTTGCCCCAATTTTTTTTTTTTTTTTTTTGAGACAAAGTTCCACTCTTGTCACCCAGGCTGGAGTGCAGTGGTGCAATCTCGGCTCACTGCAACCTCTGCCTCCTGGGTTCAAGCAATTCTCCTGCCTCAGCCTCCCAAGTAGCTGGGATTATAGGCGTCCGCCACCACACCTGGCTAGTTTTTGTATTTTTGGTAGAGACAAGGTTTCACCATGTTGGCCAGTCTGGTCTCGAACTCCTGACCTCGGGTGATCCATCCATCTCGGCCTCCCGAAGTGCTGGGATTACAGGTGTGAGCCGCCGCGCCTGGCCTTTGCCACAATTTTTTAAAGGGGAGAGGCAGAAGGAAGGTTTCAGCCTTCCTCACTTGGCGACCTCACTTTGTGCTTCTCACTCTTCACTCCTTCCCAATAGCCTAGACGCAGTGTCAGGGGCCGGTTTGGAGAAATTGACACCCAGAGAGGGTGGAGAATTGTCCAAGACCACACAGCAAGTTGAAGGCACTGCCAGAACTTAGCCTGCATCTACAAAGTCAAACTGCCTGAACGAATAAGATAGCCCCAGGATGCCTCTCCAGGGAGTGAGCGATTTTGCTTAAGATCCTGGTGGCAGGGGGAAGGAGAAAGGGAAGGAAGCAATTTTTCTGTTGCCTGAGCCCTGAGAATTTCCTCCCTGGGGAGAGGCACCCGCTGGTGAGGACGTGCCCGTGAAGCCTCCAATCACAAGATTAGGTGATTTCATTATTCTCTGCAAAGCTGCCGGGATGGGGACGGTTTGAACTTACAGATAATCACCCCTGATGCAGGGCGCTGAAGATATCACAGATCCCAGAGGCTGCTCTGGTGGTGGGGCCTGAGTTGTTCCCACGTGGGGAGTGGGACTCAGGAGCTGAAGAAAGGGAGGAACCTGCCCAAGGTCACACAGCAAAGAGGGACAAGAGACTCCCCTACAGCCACCAGAGCGCTTGTGGTTAAATCTGAAGCAGGTGCCGTCCCTCCTCTGCCCACAACATTCCATGGTTCCCACCCTCCTCAGGGCAAAAGCCTAAGTTATTTCACAAAGCCCTGCATGACCTGTCCCCTACCCCCCTCATCACCTCGCTGCCCTCTCCTCTTCCCTCTGTCCCCCTCACTCCCTCCAGCCACATGGGTCTCCTCTGCCTGGAACTCTCTTCCCCCACATCCCTGACTTAAACCAATGCATTTTCCTCCATCCTATTCCCAGTCTTCCACCTTCACCCATAGCCCTCCGTGGCTCCCGCTTCCCTGGATGTAAAAGCCCAAGCCCTCCCTGCGGCCCGCAAAGGCCTGCATGATCGGCCCCGTCCCCTCCCTGCCCTTCCTTCCTCCCCCTCTCCCACTCTTCCCTCCATCCCCGCCCCTGGCGCTCAAAAACAACAACAACAACAAAAACAAACAAACAAATGGGGATTTTGCACACACCTGGGATCTGAAAGGAATTTTCAGTGCATAGCCCATGCTTGGACTCCTCCCTGGGTGAGGAGCTCACTACCTCCAAACAGTTGTCCTTTTATCTCTGAGCGGCGCCTGCCGCGAGCCAGGTCAGCCTCTGCGAAATCTGGGCTGAGTGTGAAGAGCACATGTGGAGGGAAGGGGTTAAAATGAGGCCAGGGGCCAGCACGGTGGCTCATGCCTGTAATCCCATCACTTTGGAAGGCTGAGATGGGTGGGTCACCTGAGGTCAGGAGACCAGCCTGGCCAACATGGTGAAACCCCACCTCTACTAAAAATACAAAAAATTAGCCGGGCATGGTGGCAGACACCTGTAATCCCAGCTGCTTGGGAGGCTGAGGCAGGAGAATTGTTGAACCCGGGAGGCAGAGGTTGCAGTGAGCCAAGACCACTCCACTGCACTCTAGCCTGGGCAACAGAGCAAGACTCTGTCTCAAAAAAAAAAAAAGAAGAAAAGAGGTCAGGATCTTAGCAGGGAGGCTGCTGTCTTGCAAAGGTTGGAAGCCCTCCTGAGGCCCTGGGAGTTTGATTAACGCAGACCCTCCCTTCTGTCTGTCTTTGTCTCTCTCTCTCTCTCTGACAGTCTCTCTTTCTCTTTCTCCCTTGGTTTGTGTCTCTCTGCTTCTGTCTCTCCCCTCTTCTCTCTCACCTCTGTGTTTCTGTCTCCGAGTGTCCATGCTGTTAAAATCACACAGATACTGAGACACCGTTCCACCCCGACTGAAAATTGCCAGCCACCCCAGCAGTGGAATAATTGAATCGGCGGGCGGCAGGACTGAATTAAGTGAGGGCGGAAGGGGGCACATTCCCAGCTAAAAGTGGGGCCCTCGTCAGGGGGATGCGGTTTGCTATCGGTAGCAGGAACATGAGTTTGCGGGGTGGCGAGGTGGGAGCGAACTCCCACCGTCAGGCCTGGCTCCCCCCGGCTTCCCTGCTGAAGACCAGCTGAGTCCTGCAGGGAGAGCCCGAGGCCTGAGCCGTGTCTGTCTGCCCCTCCCCCAGCTTCAACACACGGAGTCTGCTTAATGCTCAAAGCCATTTGGCAGGCCCCAGTTGGGGGTTTCACCAGGATCAACAGCCAGCCAAGCCCAGCTCATCAAAGGGGGTTTCATTCTCCATCATCCAACCATTCACACATCTGCCTTCCCCATCACGGATCCATCCTTCACCCATCCAGCCAACACCTACCCATCCATCCATCCTCTCATTTCCCACACCCTCATACACTCACCCATATGCCCGCCCACCCATTCCCCATCATCGCCTTCCATCCCCCAACCTTCATCTCCCATCTCCCTTTCACTCACCTACACTGCCACCCATATACCCACCCCTACAACCCCCATCCACTCATCTACCCTTTCCTCCACCATCTACCCACAGGCCAATCCATCCTTACCTCCACTCAACCACCTACCCAACCATTCATCCATCCACCCATCCATC
>NW_012108696.1:3379319-3380663 GCF_000951045.1 Mandrillus leucophaeus
AAAAAAAAAAAAAAAAAAACTCCCTGGGAGGACCACAGAAGGAGTGCCCTTCTGCAGGTAGCTTCTTTTTATTTTATTTTATTTTGTTTTATTTTATTTTATTTTATTTTATTTTTTGGCAATTCAGCAACCTCCCTAGTAGCTGGACCCAAGCCCAGCTAATTTGTGTGTTTTTTGTAGAGATGGGGTCTCCCTATGTTGCCCTGGCTGGTCTCAAACTCCTGGCCTCAAGCGATCCTCCCACCTCAGCCTCCCAAAGTGCTGGGATGACAGGCATGGGCCACCGTGTCTGGCCCACAGCTGGCTTCTGATCCCAGCCGGGTCGGCTCTGGCTCGGGCTCCCTGGTCAGGCCACACATACAGCGTAATAGCCTCCCTGTTCTCGGCTGTGAAAGGGGAACATTTCACCCACTCCACGAGGCCATAGGGAAGCACCAACGACAAGATTGTCAGGCCTGTGAGCCCAAGCTAAGCCATTATATCCCCTGTGACCTGCACCTGTACATCCAGATGGCCTGAAGCAACTGAAGATCCACAAAAGAAGTGAAAATAGCCAGTTCCTGCCTTCACTGATGACATTCCACCATTGTGATTGGTTCGTGCCTTACCCTAACTGATTAATCGACTTTGTGACAATATACCCTGCCCCGCCCTTGCGATAATGTACTTTGTGATATTCACCAACTCTTGTGAATGTACTTTGTACGATACACCCTCCCCACTCTTGAGAAGGTACTTTGTAATATCCTCCCCGGCCCTTCAGAAGGTACTTTGTAACATTCTCCCCGCCCTTGAGGATGTACTTTGTAAGATCCACCCTCTGCCCACAAAAAATTGCTCCTAACTCCACCGCCTATCCCAAACCTATAAGAACTAATGATAATCCCACCACCCTTTGCTGACTCTTTTTGGACTCAGTCCGCCTGCACCCAGGTGAAATAAACAGCCACGTTGCTCACACAAAGCCTGTTGGTGGACTCCCTTTACACGGATGCACATGACAAACATGACCACAGCAGGACGCTATGGAGTCCTCTACACCATGCTAGCATGGCCTCTTGTCTCCTGCATCATTCATTCATTCCTTCATTCATTCATTCGTTGAATCCAGGAGGTGGAGGTTGCAGTGTGCCGAGATTGTGCCATTGCACTCCAACCTGGGCAACAGAGCAAGACTCCGTATTGACGAAGTGCCCAGGCACCGTTCTGGGTGTTGGGAAGACAGCTATAAACAAAACAGACCCAGTTCCTCTGTCCTCACTGATAATAAAGTAGAGTGAGGCTGGGTGCGGTGGCTGACATCTGTAATCCCAGAACTTTGGTTGGCTGAGGTGGGCGGATCAC
>NW_012108696.1:3380877-3383306 GCF_000951045.1 Mandrillus leucophaeus
TAATAACACACACATGCATAATCTAATTTCAGGGAGCGGGAGGAATCCTAAAGCAAGAATCGAGGCACAGGGAGCCATACCCTTGTAATCCCAGCTACTCAGGAGGCTGAGGCAAGAGGATAACTTAAAGCCCAGGAGTTCAAGACCAGCCTGGGCAACCCAGGGAGACCTCATCTCAAAGAATTCTAAAGCAAGGGAAAGCAGAAAAGAAGGACAAAAATAGAGTAATCAGGGATGGCTTCTCTGAGGAGGTGACATATGCCCTGTAAGGAAGTCAGCCTGGCCAAGAAGTCTGAAGTAGGACCAAGACTAGCATTTTAAGAGTTGCTTAAGAATCAGGCATGGTGGTTCACGCCTGTAATCCCAGCACTTTGGGAGCCTGAGGAGGGTGGATGACTTGAACTCAGGAGTTTGAGGCCAGCCTGGGCAACATAGTGAAACCCTGCCTCTACTAAAAATACAAAAATTAGCTGGCTGGGCATGGTGGCCCATGCCTGTAATCCCAGCTACTTGGGGGACTGAGGTGGGAGAATCACTTGAACCTTAGAGGCAGAGGCTGCAGTGAGCTGAGATCGAGCCACTGCACTCCAGCCTCGGTGACAGACTGAGACCCTATCAAGGAAGAAAAAAGAAGGAGAAGAAAAAGAAAGAAGAAAGAAAAATAAGAAAGAAGAAAGGAGGAAAAAGGAAGAAGAAGAAAAAGAATCAGCTACTTTTGAGGCAAGAGGATCGCTTGAGCCCAGGAGTTTGAGACCAGCCTGGGCAACATAGCAAGACCCCATCTCTATTATTTTTTAAGTAAATAGAAGTTTTTTAAAAAGATTCAGCTACTTTTTTTTGAGATGGAGTCTCACTCTGTCGCCCAGGCTGGACAGAGTGCAGTGGTGTGAACTCGGCTCACTGAAACCTCCACCTCTCAGGTTCAATCGATTCTTGTGCCTCAGTCTCTCAAGTAACTGAGATTACAGGCACACACCACCACACTCAGCTAATTTTTTTGTATTTTTAGTAGAGACGGAGTTTCACCGTGTTGGCCAGACTGGTCTCGAACTTCTGACCTCAAGTGATCTGCCCACCTCGGCCTCCCAAAGTGCTGGGATTACAGGCGTGAGCCACCACATCCAGCCTAGAATCAGTTACTCTTTGCAGCTGGAACTGTGAGAGGGAGGAAGGGAGAGAGGGGTCCACACTGCCTGGAGCCTGCCCTGGCACTTCCCATCCCCCTTCCTGGCTTACTTCTCCGTTGCGATTCAGGCTATGTGACATGCTATAAATTTTTCTTATTTATGTTGACTGCTTTCTCTCCCCCAGACTGCTGGCTCCATAATGATGGGACTTCCTTCCTTCAGGCCTGCTTGTTCCTTGCTTTGCCTTCAGAAACTAAAACAGTGTCTGAAAATGTCTAAATGAATGAATGGACAAATGAACAAATGAACAGGCATCCTTCTCATCAGAAGGACAGGGTGGGAGGGCAATCAGCCTCCTGCCACTTCAAGAGGCCTCTTTAGGAGGTCAGAGCTAAGAGGTACAGGGTCAGGGCCCCCCCATGATTACTGAGATTCTAATTAACTCCGGGGCCGAGAGGGCCGCTCCGCTCAGAGGAATTATAGATAAGTTTGCATCCCAGTGTTTGAGCAGTGGCTCTGTGGGGGGCTGGGCGGTGGCTCTCCCTCCCCTGTCCTCCCACCCCCAGCCAGCTGGCCAGGGAGGCGAGCAGAGAGAGGTCATTTGCATAGGCAGGTAATTGGTTTTGCAAATAAATCTGGTTCTTGAAATTTGTAGATTAGCAATAATACGTCTCCAGATGAGAGAGAAAGGTCACGGATGAATAAAACAACAATTAAACTTTCAGGAGATTATTAAACTAAACAGAAACCTGGCATGGGGTGGCCGAGGGAATAAGGAGCTGGGCTAGGAAGGTGGGGGGGATGGGAGTGGGGGCATCTGCTGCCTCTGCTCCCGCCCCCAGATCCTACTACTTGCCAGGGTCTGGGTAGAGTGGAATGCTCCATGATCCTCCCAGAACAGCTTTTAGGATTCCCATTTCTCAGTCTAGAAAACTGAGGTTGAAGAAGGAAGAAGAATAGGCCCTAAGTCACCCAGTGAGGCCACACCCCAGGCAGTAGCTGAATCCAAGCCCGTTAACTTTGTGCTGTCCTGGGTGGCAGTGAACCTCACATTGGCAAGGGGATGGGCACAATGGCTCACACCTGTAATCCCAACACTGTGGGAGACCAAGGCGAGAAGGCCACTTGAGGCCAGGAGTTCGAGACCACCTTTGGCAACATGGTGAGACCTTGTCTCTACAAAATAATAATATTGGCAAGAGAATGAGATGTAAGGAAGGGCTGGCATTGACAGATGCAAATTGACAGAGGGTTCGAAGGTCGGGCGCAGTGGCTCACACCTGTAATCCCAGCACTTTGGGA
>NW_012108696.1:3384471-3387311 GCF_000951045.1 Mandrillus leucophaeus
AGGCCCCTGTAATCCCAGCTACTTGGGAGGTTGAGGCAGGAGAATCGCTTGAACCCAGGAGGTGGAGGCTGCAGTGAGCCAAGATCATGCCACTGCACTCCAGCCTGGGCAACAGAGCAAGACTCCGTCTCAAAAATAAACCAATACGTATATATATAAACTGAGCCCCTAACGAGTGCCAAGCATTGTTCTAGGCACCGAAGATGCAGGAAAGAACAAAACAGGCAGAGATTTCTGTCCTGGAAGTGCTGGCAGCCTATTGGGGCCAAAAGACAATGAGCAAATAAATCAAGAAAATCTGTAGGGTTTTAGAGCATGCTAAGTGTTGTGAAGAAAATCAGAACATGGAAAGTATCAGGAAGGGACAAGAATTGGAGAGGGAGGGCAGGTTGCAATTCTTTTTTAAGAGATGGGGTCTCTCTCTGTTGCCCAGGATGGAGTACAGTGGTGCAATCACAGCTCACTGCAGTCCAGAATTCCTGAGCTCAAGCAATCCTCCCACCTCAGCCTCTTGAGTAGCTGGGACTACAGGGGCACGCCACCATACCTGGCTTTTTTTTCTTTTTTTTTTTTTTGAGATGGAGTCTCACTCTGTCGCCCAAGTTGGAGTGCAGTGGTGCGATCTCGGCTCACTGCAACCTCTGTCTCCCAGGTTCAAGCAATTCTCCTTGCCTCGGCCTCCCGAGTAGCTGAGATTACAGGCACATGCCACCATGCCCAACTAATTTTTGTATTTTTAGTACAGTTGGGGTTTTGTCATGTCGACCAGGCTAGTCTTGAACTCCTGACCTCAAGTGATCCACCTGCCTCGGCCTCCCAAAGTGCTGGGATTACAGATGTGAGCCACCGTGTCCGGCCTAATTTTTATTTTTTATTTTGTAGAGATGGAGTCTCACTATGTTGCCCAGGCTGGCCACAAACTCCTGACTTCCAGTGATCCTCCTGGCTGCAATTTTAAACAGGGTCATTAGGGAGGTCCCACTGAGAAGAAGACTTAGACCAGAGACCTGAAGGAGAGGAAGAAGGGAGCCAAAGAGAAATCTAGGGTAAGAGCATTCCTGGCAGGAAGAACAGCCTGTGCAAAGGCCCTGGGGCAGGACCATGCCTGGTGTGTTGGAGGAACAGTGAGGAGGCCCATGTGGCTGGGGCAGAGCAAGCAAGAGAGAGAGGGGAAGGAGATAAGGTCAGGGAAATGACTGGGGGCAGATTGTGCAGGGCCTTGGAGATGACAAGGAAGACTTTGGCTTATGCCCTGAGATGGCAGCCTCATGTTCACACTCTAGCATCTCCCTGAGGTAGTCACTAAAATGGTGAAGAGTGTCCACTCCTTTTTCCCAATCCATTCAATGGCAGAGATTGTGGGGTGGCCCCCAACATCCATTCCCTACTTTCTTCTTTACAAATGAAACCTGCCCAGCTAAAGACTGTGTTGCCCAGCCTCTCTTGCAGGTCAGTGTGACTGTTTGACATATTGTGGACAATGGGACAGGAGCAGGTGTAACCTCAGAAGAAAAGAACGGGCCTTCTTCTTCCTCTTCCCCCACTGCCCCACCTGTGTCTGGAAGGTGGCCACCGTCGCAGGGGCCAGAGTAGCCACTGAGGTCCACAAGATAGAAGTTGGGGGCTGAGGAGGCAGAGCAACAAGACTGAAGGAGCCTGGGTCCCTGGCAATTGTGGAGCCACTGCTGCAGCCTGGGCTGATACCCAGGTTATGAGGACAAGAGTGATGAGTGTCACCCTTGTTTAAACCATGGTCTTATGGGTTTCCGGCAACGTAGATCATGAATAATCAAAAGTTGTTTTTTTTTCTCAAGACCAAGTCTCACTCTGTCACCTAGGCTGGAGTGCAGTGGCACGATCTCCACTCACTGCAAGCTCTGCCTCCCAGGTTCATGACTTTCTCCTGCCTCAGCCTCCCGAGTAGCTGGGACCACAGGCACCCGCCACCACACCTGGCTAATTTTTTGTATTCTTTAGTAGAGACAGGGTTTCACCATGTTAGCCAGGATGGTCTTGATCTCCTGACCTTGTGATACGCCCACCTTGGCCTCCCAAAGTGCTGGGATTACAGGCGTGAGCCACCATGCCCAGCCAAATAATCAAAGGTTTTGAGCACTCTCACTGTCCCTATTGCAGATTTCAGAGTTTTTGTTGTTGTTGTTTTTTGGAGACAGGGTCTTGCTCTGTTGCCAGGCTGGAGTTCAGTGGTTCCATCACAAGCTCACTGCAGCCTCGACCTCCTGGGCTCAAGCAGTCCTCCCACTCAACCTTCTGAGTAGCTGGGATTACTGGGATTACAGGTTCGAGCCACCTTTGACTTTTTTTGTGGAGATGGGGTCTCGTCCTGTTACCCAGGCTGGAGTGCAGTGGTGCCATCATAGCTCACTGCAGCCTCGACCTCCCAGGCTTAAGCAATTCCCCAACCTCCACCTCCTGAGTAGCTGGGACTACAGGCATGCACCACCACACCAGGCTAATTTTTAAACTTTTTGAAGCAGTTAGTGGGGGTTCTCACTGTGTTGCCCAGGCTGATCTTGAACTCCTGGGCTCAAGTGATCCTCCTGCCTCAGCCTCCCAAAGTGCTGGGAATACAGGCATGAGCCACTGTGCCCAGCCTTCCAGACTTTTGCTCTTCCATGCTAACACTCCCCTGCTGCAAAATCCCCATCCTCTCTCCTCTCCTCCTCCCAATTTTCCTTTGACACTTGGCCTCGCTCCTCCCACCTTGCTGCAACCAAGCTGTACCATGCCACATGCTCCACCTGTTGGCCAGCCTGGTAACTGACCCTGGCTCTCCTCTTCCTGATGCTGTCCACTTTTTTTCCAACAGATGTAGTTTT
>NW_012108696.1:3387941-3396190 GCF_000951045.1 Mandrillus leucophaeus
TATATATGCATGCTGGTGCGTACCTGTAATCCCAGCAACTCTGGAGGCTGAGGCACAATAATCGTTTGAACCTGGGAGGCAGAGGACACACCACTGCTCTCTGGCCTGGGTGACAGAGCAAGACACTGTCTCAAAATAAATAAATAAATAAAATAGAAAAGAAAAAGAAAAAAAGAGAGATGACAGAAACCATGAACCTTCTCGTCTGGGGACACAGGACAGTGGGGACCCTCAGACACAGGGCTCCCCATTATTCTTCCAGGAAATCCTTCTATCATAACTCAATGATCTAATTCCTTTCTCAGTTCCACAAACACTTATTGAGCAACTGCTGTGTACCAAGTCATATTTGGGGTGCTGGAAACAAAACACATTCATCCCCTTCCTCCCAGGCTAGCAAGGGAAGCATGGGAGAGGTCAGACTGTGATGGAGGCACCCAGGGGAGGCCCCTGACCTGGGCCTTGGGCTTCCCAGAGGAGGTGATGTGGAGGCTGAGATGTCAAAGATGAAAAGGAGAACGTACCATGGTCCATGCCGAGGGAATGGCAGAAGCAGAGGCTCTGAGGTGGGGTGGGGTGGGTTTGAGCCCCTAAGAGGCAGCCAGAGCAGTAAGAGATAAAGCCAGGGATGTAATAGAGGCCAATGGCCTGCAGAGCTGGGGACAAGAGCAGGGCCTTGATCTCAAGGGCAATAGGGAGCCAAGGAAGGATTTAGAGCAAGGGAGGAGTGCGATTGGATTTGCCTTTGAGAAAAGACTTTGAGGAAGGACTGGAGGGCCCAAGCCTTGAATTCAGGGCCCAGGACAGGGCTGTGCCTCCTTCACCACGTCCTCCACTCAGCCCAGGCGCAAGGAGGAAGGAAAGCCGGGAGGGGGTACCTGGCAGGCAAAAGCCCAGCCACTAATGAGCCCGGTGCGGCGCGCGCTATTTTTAGCAGCTGCTCCTCGGGACGCCTAATCGCTCCGGCCGGCTCCCGCCAGGCTGCCATGGAAACGCTCGCGCCACCGCCAGGAGCTCGGTCCCGGTCCCGGCCCGCGCTGCCCGCCCCTCAGCCCGGGGCCAGGATGATGCGTGCTGCCCCCCGCCAGGAAGGAGCCCTGCCTGGGCCAGAGCCCTTCCCAGCACTGCCACTGCACGGCTGTGCAACACCGGGGCGTCTCTGCCCCTCTCTGGGCCTTAGAGGGCAAGAGGGGTAAAGGCGTGCACTGGAGGCTGAGAAGCACGTTCGAATCCCCGCTGGGCCAACCACTTGGGGTGCAAGATCAGGAGTGTCCCAGAATCTGAGCCCTCTTTTTGCCATCTAAAAAACAAGTCCCCCCGTCTCATTTAACCGCGGGGAGCACCCGGCCCCGAGAAATAAGTGATTTCAGAATTCCAAACACTCATTAAGCACCTACTGCATGCCAGCTATTGCCCTAAGCTCTTTTTTTTTTTAAAGACAGAGTGGAGTCTTTTTTATTTATTTATTTATTTTGAGATAGAGTCTCGCTGTCTCCCAGGCTGGAGTGCAGTGGCTGGATTTCGGCTCACTGCAAGCTCCGCCTCCCGGGTTCATGCCATTCTCCTCCTCAGCCTCCCAAGTAGCTGGGACTACAGGTGCCCGCCACCATGTCCGGCTAATTTTTTGTATTTTTAGTAGAGACGGGGTTTCACCGTGCTAGCCAGGATGGTCTCGGTCTCCTGACCTCGTGATCCGCCCACCTCGGCCTCCCAAAGTGCTGGGATTACAGGCGTGAGCCACCGCGCCGGGCAGAGTGGAGTCTTACTTTGTCGTCCAAGCTGGAGTGCAGTGGGACAATGTCGGCTCACTGCAACCTCCACCTCCTGGGTTCAAGTGATTCTCCTTCCTCAACCTCCCAAGTACCTGGGATTACAGGCATGAGCAACCATGCCTGGCCTTTTTTCTTTTTTTTAAGAGACAGAGTCTCGCTCTGGAGTGCAGTGGTACAATCGTGACTCACTGCAGCGTCAGCCTCACAGGCTCAGGTTATCCTCCCACCTCACCCTCTGGAGTAGCTGGGACCACAGGCATGCACCACCACGCCCAACTAATTTTTGTATTTTTTGTAGAGATGGGGTTTCACCATGTTGCCCAGGCTGGTCTCAAACTCCTGGACTCAAGTGATCCACCCGCCTCAGCCTCCCAAAGTGCTGGGATTATAGACGTGAGCTACCACCGCCCCCCGCGGCCTAAATTTTTATTTTCATTTTTGTAGAGGCAGAGTCTTGCTTTGTTGCCCAGGCTGGGTCTTGAACTCCTGGCCTCAGGCGATCCTCCTGCCTCAGCCTCCCAGAGTGCTGGGATCGCAGGTGTGAGCCACAGCGCCCAGCCTGCCCTAAGCTTTCTATGCATTCACTTTATTAATTTAATCCACAGGCATATTACAGGTTAGGCATTCACAGATGAAGCCATTGCTGCCAGGAGGTTAACTGGCTCTCTGGATGTGGAGGCAAGGAAGGGACCCTGGTTTACTGGATGGGGACACAGAGGGTGAGAGGCTTCCTTCCTCCAGGGTGCAGGTAGGGACACTGAGGCAGAGACGAGGGCAGGAAGTTGCCCAATGCTGAGAGCCCTGGAGTTCGGTTCTCTCTCGCCCACCGAGGAAAGCTATTATAGAGGGGTCGTGGGCGGGTGGCACGGGGCAGCCCGCCAACAACTGACACCAGAGGCTATTTCAGGAAGTGTCACTCAGTCAGTTGGGACAGGCTGAGGCCCAAGGAGGGAGGACAGGAAGAACAAAGCCCTGACCTGGGCCAGGACAGGGAGGCGCAGGCAAGAAGGCAGAGTGCATGAGACTGCAGCCATGTGACCTATGGCATGTCTGCTTTGTTGCTCCGGGCCTCAGTTTCTCCATCTATAGAGATGGGGTCTTGCTATGTTGCCCAGGCTGTTCTCAAATTTGTGGGCTCAAGCAATCCTCCTGTCTCAGCCTCTCAAGTAGCTGAGACCACATGCATACAACACTATATCAAGTTAATTTTTAACTTTTTGTAGGGACAGGGCCTCGCAGCATAGCAAGACTCTACCTCTACAAAAGAAATGAAATGGGAGAAGGGGATTTTAAAAAATTAAATTACATTTTAAAACTGACCAGGAGCAATGGCTCATGTCTGTAATCCCAGCACTTTGCGAGGCTGAGGCAAGATAATCACTTGAGGCCAGGAGTTCGAGACCAGCCTGGGCAACATAATAAGCAAAAGTCATTTATTTATATTTTTTTTCATTTTTCATTTTTTGAGATGGAGTCTAGCTCTCTTGCCCAGGCTGGAGTGCAGCAATATGATCTCGGCTCACTGCAACCTCCACCTTCCAGTTTCAAGCGATTCTCCTGCCTCAGCCTCTCGAATAGCTGGGACTACAGGCACAAGCCAGCACACCCAGCTAATTTTTGTATTTTAGTAGAGACAGGGTTTCACCATGTTGGCCAGGCTGGTCTCGAACTCTTGACCTCAAGTGATCCGCTCACCTCAGCCTCCCAAAGTGCTGGGATTACAGGCATGAGCCACCATGCCCGGCCAAAAGTTTTAATTTTTTAGATACAAAAAATTGAAAAATGAACTGAGCATGGTCGTCCCCGCTACTCAGGAGGCTGAGGTGGAAGGATCTCTTGAACTCAGGAGTTGGAAGCTGCAGTGAGCTGTGATTGCACCGCTGCTCTCCAGCCTGGGCAACAGAGCGAGACCCTGTCTAAAAATAAATAAATAAATAAATAAAATACAGCGAGCCAAATGCTAAAAACAGTGCTAAGTGTCACGTGATGCTACTTGTCAGCTATTATGATTCACCGGTCGCATCTGCCACGGGACATCAGGCCTTGGTGGGCTCACGGGGAAGGTGGCGGAATAGCTGGCCTCATCCAGGTCTGAGGGTCGACCCCGAACCACGAGAGAGCAGGAGAGAGAAAAAGGAGTCCCAAGCCGAACACACAGCTGTCCTGAGCTGGCTTCCCTACTCCTGCTTCCCACTGCCCTGCCTGGCTGGTGCCTGCATTTTTACCCTTAGTGCTGCCTCCATGGCACCTGTACCAGCCCCCGGGAGGAGATGCTGGAGCTGCCCAGAGCTGGGGACCCGAGTGGAACACAAGCCCCCATCCTCCACTCTTCCCCCGTCACCCTGGCAGCGGGGAGGGGAAGGGAGGGGAGGCCAAGGTTACTGAGCCCCTCCCCCTGCCTGGCTATAATTAGCCCCAAGATGAATTAAACATGAGGCTGGGCTTGTCTAGGCAGCAGCGGAGGCAGCAGCATCGTCCCTGACACTATAATTGTTCCCGGGCAGCAGGCAGAGGACAGGGCTGATGTGTGAGGCTGGGGGAAGTGGGGACACAGTCACTTAGCATGGCTGTGGGAACACAGCTGTGCGGGTCCCGTGGACGTCTATGGCAGGTACATGTGTGACCCTGAATGCCCATGTGTGTGATCCTCAGGACTCTGCAGACATGAGTGGGAAGGGGTGGCCCTTGGGCCTGGAGAAGGCTCAAGGCTCAGGAGCCCCGGGATGAAGGTGGCAGCCCCACAAAGGGCATGGAGGGGGGACTATCCAGCCCCATCTCCAGCAGCCCTGCGGTGGGGGTGGGGGGGCCACCATTAAAGCTGCTAACAGCCAGCATGGTGGTTCACACCTGTAATCCCAGTACTTTGGGAGGCTGAGGAGGGAGGATCACTTGAGGCCAGGAGTTCAAGACCAGCCTGGGCAACATCACGAGACCCGCCCCCATTTCTACAAGAAGTTTAAAAATTAACTGGGTGTGGTGGTGCACACTTAGGAGGCTAAGGCAGGAGGATCACTTGATCCTGAAAGGTGGAGGCTGCAGTGAGCCAAGATGATGCCACTACACTCCTGCCTGGGAGACAGAGTGAAACCCTGTCTAAAAAAAAAAAAAGTTGCCACCATCAGTATGCACACCTTCGTGGGAAGCCACCATTCCAACCTCCCGTCACCAAGTCCCAGACTCCCTCATCCACAGCGCCATCGGGCACTCGGGCAGCGTAGCTGTGGTTCCAGCATTCAGGCTGCCACCAGCCACTGTCATGCTGATGGGAACCTGTCAATCCAGTTTGCAGTGAACATGCCTGTCTGGTTCTGTCTCTCCCAGGCTGGGAGCCCCCTCAGGGCTGGGTCTCTGGACCCCGCATGGCCCAGCTCGGGTGGGATTCCCATAATGGGGGGACACTTCTGGGGTCTTTGGAGTTTGGGGAGGTGGAGAGGTTGCAGATGAGGGAAGCATCCTTTAGGTCTAGAAGCATCTGCAAATTGATGGACATCCTTGGACCTCCTCGTCATCTTCTTTCCACTCCAAAAACTATTATCCTCCTGTTTTATAAGGGAGGGAAACTGAGGCTGAGAGAGAGCCAGTGACCTGCCCAAGTGACACAACAGGGAGGGAACAGAGCCTGGAGGTCTTAATGGCTCCATTAATACCATTATCTGGGCCAGGCGCGGTGGCTCACACCTGTAATCCCAGCACTTTGGGAGGCTGAGGTGGGCGGATCATGAGGTCAGGAGATTGAGACCATCCTGGCTAACACGGTGAAACCTGTCTCTACTAAAAAGGACAAAAAAAATTAGCCGGACATAGTGGCGGGCGCCTGTAGTCCTAGCTACTCGGGAGGCTGAGGCAGGAAAATGGTATGAACTTGGGAGGCAGAGCTTGCAGTGAGCAGAGATCACGCCACCGCACTCCAGCCTGGGTGACAAAATGAGACCCCCATCTCTAAAAAAAATAAAAATTAAAAAATTAAAAAGGCCAGGCATGGCGGCTCATGCCTGTAATCCCAACACTTTAGGAGGCTGAGGTGGGAGGATCACCTGAGGTCAGGAGTTCAAGACTAGCCTGGCTAACATGGTGAAACCCTGTCTCTACTAAAAATACAAAATTAGCCAGTTGTGGTGGTGCATGCCTGTAATCCCAGCTAATCGTGAGGCTGAGCCAGGATAATTACCTGAACCTGGGAGGCAGAGGTTGAGTGAGTTGAGATCTCATCACTGCACTCCAGCCTGGGCAACAGAACAAGACTCCGTCTCCAAAAAATAAGCCAGGTGCAGTGGTTCACACCTGTAGTCCCAGCACTCTGGGAGGCCGAGGCAGGCTGATCACTGAAGTTCAGGAGTTTGAGACCTGCCTGGCCAACATGGTGAAATCCGGTCTCTACTAAAAATATAAAAATTACCTGGGCATGGTGGCGGGCGCCTGTAATCCCAGCTACTTGGGAGGCTGAGGCAGGAGATCACTTGAGCCTGGGAGGCAGAGGTTGAAGTGAGCCAAGATCACACCACTGTACTCCAGCCTGAGGGACAGGGCAAAAATCTGTCTCAAAAAAAAAAAAAAGAAGAATGTTTTCCTCATTTACAGCCCCTCCACCTCCCCAGACTCGAAAGACCCCAGGAGTATCCCACCATTATGGGATCCCACCCGAGCTGGGGTGTGCAGTGTCCAGAGACCCAGCCCTAGAGAGGCTCCCAGGCTGGGGGAGACAGAACCAGACAGAAACCTCGCAGCCCAAGCAACCAGGCCCAGTGTGGGGGGGATCTGGTGGATGAGTACACAGGGGGGCCCCCTACAGACAAAGAGTGTTTACACATGGTAAATAAAGACATTCCCAGTGGGGAGGCAAAAAGCAAGAAAAAAAAAAAATTTCCTTTGGGAAGCCAAGATGGACAGATGACTTGAGGTCAGGAGTTCGAGACCAGCCTGGCCAACATGGTGAAACCCCATCTCTACTAAAAATACAAAAATTAGCCAGGCATGGTGGCAGGTGCCTGTAATCCCAGCTACTGAAGAGGCTAAGGGAAGAGAATTGCTTGAACCTGGGAGGCAGAGATTGCAGCGAGCCGAGATCCTGCCACTGCACTCCAGCCTGGACAGCACAGCAAGACTCTGTCTCAAAAATAAATAAATAAATAAAGTATATAGAAAGCCACTCTGGGCCAGGCACAGTGGCTCATGCCTGTAATCCCAGCACTTTGGGAGGCCGAGACGGGTGGATCACGAGGTCAGGAGATCAAGACCATCCTGGTTAACATGGTGAAACCTCGTCTCTACTAAAAAATACAAAAAATTAGCCAGGCGTGGTGGCGGGTGCCTGCAGTCCCAGTGACTTGGGAGGCTGAGGCAGGAGAATGGCGTGAACCCGGCAGGCGGAGCTTGCAGTGAGCCGAGATCGTGCCACTGCACTCCAGCCTGGGCGACAGAGCGAGACTCCGTCTCAAAAAAAAACCAGAAACCCACTCTGGTGTCTACGGTGCATTTCAAAATGACAAATTCCACAGCCAGAAAAGCTCTTGCAAAATAGGGGTGATTGATAATAGCTTGCACCCCCCCAGAGCTATTATAAGGATAAAATGAGATAAGGAGAGTGTGTAAACCCTCAGCACATACTCAGTGCTTGCAGAGCAGCTTTTGTAACCATGGCACCAAACAAGCCCGTGTAGATCATTTTTTTTAACAGTTATATATTCATTTCAATGTATATATTCCCCCAAATTTATATACAGCATCTACTCTACTCAAAAAAAAAGATCTATATCTGGGTTTTCATGCCAGGATATAAAGGTGCATTTTAGAAATAGATATATTTTGTCAGAAAACAATGGGAGGAGGAGTCAGTTTAGAGAAAAATGATGGTCGGAATGAAGGAAGCCTGCAGTCAGGAACTGCTCAGAGTAATAGATTTCGCAGCCTGTTCCTGGGCCCAGTAATTAATCCTGAGGGGCTAATTAAATTCCAGCTTCCTCTCTAGCCACTCAGCAGCCTCCCTCCTGGCCTCCCTGTTCCCCCAGGGAGGCCTGGCCTGGCCCACCCCTGCCAGAGCCTCCCTCCTGCTGAGCCGCCAGGCTCCCAGTTCCCTGGGCTTAATCATCAGGAATTAAGGTTTAATCAGAAGGTTGTTTGAGAGGAGCAGCCTCCCAGGTGTACAGCCGCACCGGGAATAGGGTGAGCTCAGTGAGGCGGGGTCGAGCAAATGCAGGGTCAGACCCTGTCATTCACTTCACACTTAGATATTTTGTTCATTGTGTATGTTTTCATAATCATCGCGACTTTTTTTTTTGAGACAGGGTCTTACTCTGTCAGCCAGGCTGCAGTGCAATGGCACTATCACGGCTCACTGCAGCCCCAACCTCCCTACCTCCAGTGATCCTCCTGCCTCAGCCTCCTGAGTAGCTGGGATCACAGGTGTGCACCACCACACCTGGCTAATTTTTGTATTTTTTGTAGAGACAGGGGTCTTGGTATTTTCCCAGGCTGGTCTTG
>NW_012108696.1:3400205-3401770 GCF_000951045.1 Mandrillus leucophaeus
AAAAAAAAAACTAGCCAGGCGTGGTGGTGGGCGCCTATAGTCCCAGCTACTCAGGAGGCTGAGGCAGGAGAATGGCGTGAACCCGGGGGGCGGAGCTTGCAGTGAGCCGAGATCGCGCCACTGCACTCCAACCTGGGGCGCAGAGCAAGACTCCGTCTCAAAAAAAACAAAAAACAAAAAACACAGTGACATGGTCACCCAGGCTCAGCTCCACCCCCTCTCTTCCAGTTTCCCAGCTTCCTCCAACACCTGACCTGGCTCCCAGGTGCTCAGGTCAGAAGTGAATGCATCTGTGAATTAGTGAAGGAATGAATGAGCAGAGGCAGCTCCTTCAAGGTTGCATTATCATAAATCCTTCTGAACCCTGCCCCGGTGCCTCACCCTACAGGCTCCAGAGAGGACTCAGCCTGGGACCCTGCCCCCAAGGATCCCCACGCTGGGACTGTGGGATGGAGGTGGACACAGACACCCAATCTCTGTAGAGTCAGGGCTGGTGCTGAGCGACCTTGGAGGGGAGGATATTGAGCTGGCTGCAAAGTTGTTTTTTTTTTTTTTTGAGACAGGGTCTGGCTCTGTAACCCAGGCTAGAGGGCAATGGTGCAATCTCAGCTCACTGCAACCTCCACCTCCTGGACCCAAGTGATCCTCCCAACCCAGGAGGCAGAGGTTTCAGTGAGCTGAGATCGCACCATTGCACTCCAGCCTGGGCAACAAATATGGATGTGGGGGAATAGGCAAGCAGGTGGGTGGATGTGGCTGGCCGTGTGGAAAGAACGGGGGTAGTGGGGCCAGCCAAGGATCAATCAGGCACTGGTGAGAAGTTCTGGCTTTATCCCAAAGGCAATGGGAGCCATGGAGGGCTCTAGACAGAGGAGAGACATTGCCTGACCCAGGTGCTCACAGACAACCTCTGGGGGCTACAGTTGCAGCAGATTGTGAAGGGAGGTGACTGCATTGGTCTGGGAAAGTGACAGTCATGTACCTAACCCCACGTTGTCCAGCGTGGGAGCCACTGGCCACATGTAGCTATTGAGTACTTAAAATGTGACTATTGGACTGGGCGTGGTGGCTCACGCCTGTAATTCCAGCACTTTGGGAGGCTAAGGCGGTGGATCACTGGAGGTCAGGAGTTCTAAACGAGCCTGACCAACATGGTGAAACCCCGTCTCTACTAAAAATACAAAAATTAGCCAGGTGTGGTGGCACGTGCCTGTCATCCCAGCTACTTGGGAGCCTGAGGCAGGAGAATCACTTGAACCTGGGAGATGGAGGTTTCAATGAGCCGAGATCACACCATTGCTGGAGATTGCACTCCAGCCTGGGGGACAAGAGTGAAACTCTGTCTCAAAACACACACACACACACCAGAAAAAATAGCTCATTCACAATTTTTTCTATAGATTGCATGCTTAAATGATATTTTGGCTGTATTGAGTTAAATCATATTATTAAAACTACTTTCACCTGTTTTTACTTTTCTTTCTTTCTTTTTTTTTTTTTAATTTTTGAGACAGAGTTTCCTTCATTGTTGCCCAAGCTGGAGTGCAAAGGTGTGATCTCGGCTC
>NW_012108696.1:3404455-3406198 GCF_000951045.1 Mandrillus leucophaeus
ACTCCTGAAACCAAGCGATCCTTCCACCTTGGCCTCCCAAAATGCTGGGATTACAGCCATGAGCCATCGTGCCCAGTCTCCTCATGACTTTTTTTTTTGAGACAGAGTCTTGCTCTGTGGCCCAGGCTGGAGTGCAGTGGCACGATCTCGACTCACTCAACCTCTGCCTCCCAGGTTCAAGCAATTATTCTGCCTCATCCTCCTGAATAGCTGGGATTACAGGCGCCCGCCACCACACCTGGCTAATTTTTGTATTTGTAGTACAGATGCAGTTTAACCATGTTGTCCAGGCTCGCCTCGAACTCCTGATCTCAATTGATCAGCTTGCCTTAGCCTCCCAAAGTGCTGGGATGACAGGTGTGGGCCACTGCACCCAGCCCCTTATGACTTTTTTCAATGCCACATCAAACTACTGTTTATCTTGGTGACTGAATTGAATGGCGCCTCCTTAAATTTTGCACTGAGGTGAGTGCCTTGCTCTGTTTACCCTAATCCTGGTCCCAACTCCTCCATGCATGCACAAAGCCAGCAACTCCCAAGCATCCTGAGACCTGAAGCTCATTTCAGGTTCACTGCTGTCTGAGGACAATCTGTTATTGGGCCCATTTTATGGATGAGAAACTGAGGCCCAGAAGGTCAAGCCATTGGCTTTGGGTTCCTTGGCTAAGGGGAGGCAGAGAGGCAGGATTTGAACCTAGGCCTCCACTGAGATGGGGTTGCTGCCTGTCCTGAATCCAGAGACAATGCAACCTACTTCAGAGCACCCTTTCTGGGTGTTTTTGGTTTTGTTTTTTGTTTGTTTGTTTTGAGACCAGGCTGGAGTGCAATGGTGCGATCTCGGCTCACCGCAACCTCTGCCCCCTGGGTTCAAGCAATTCTCATGCTTCAGTTTCCCAAATAGCTGGGACTACAGGCACACACCAGCATGCCCAGTTGATTTTTGTTTTTTGTGTTTTTTTTGAGACGGAGTCTCACTCTGTCACCCAGGCTGGAGTGCAGTGGTATGATCTTGGCTCACGGCAACCTCCACCTCCCAGGTTCGAGCTATTCTCCTGCCTCAACCTCCCGAGTAGCTGGGACTACAGGCATGCGCCACCACACCTGGTTAATTTTTGTATTTTTAGCAGAGACGAAGTTTCACCATGTTGGCCAGGCTGGTCTCGAACTCCTAACCTTGGGTGATCCACCCGCCTCGGCCTCCCAGAGTGCTGGGATTACAGGCGTGAGCCACCGCACCCGGCCGATAAACTCCCTTTCATATATACATCTCTCCTATTAGTTCTGTCCCTCTAGAGAACCCCAGCTAATACTTTAATATTAATCAGGTGTCCTTCCCCACTTTATACCACCCTTATCTAGTCTATGGGGGATACCAGGAATCTATCAAATATCCTTCCCTACTTCTTGCCACCCCTAGCTGTATGTGGACTACAACAGAGAGAGACTTGATGCTGAAAGAAGCCCAGAGTAGGTATGAGGACTTGTTCTGGGGCTTTGACACATCCATAGGAGTTTTCTCGGTATGAGCAGGACCTGCTGAAAGGGCTTTACTGTGTATGCAAAAGCCTGGAGAAGTGAAGGGGAGTGTGACTTGTTCAGGGACTAACAAGTTTGACTCCTTGAAGCTGGAGAGGACTTGAAGGCCAGAAAAGGAGCCTGAACATCATCCTGTTCATCCTGTTCACAGTGACATGGTCGGCCGGGCGCGGTGGCTCAAGCCTGTAATCCCAGCACTTTGGGAGG
>NW_012108696.1:3410128-3415541 GCF_000951045.1 Mandrillus leucophaeus
AGGCTGGAGTGCAGTGGCCAGATCTCAGCTCACTGCAAGCTCCACCTCCCAGGTTTACGCCATTCTCCTGCCTCAGCCTCCCGAGTAGCTGGGACGACAGGCGCCCGCCACCTCGCCCGGCTAGTTTTTTTTGTGTTTTTTAGTAGAGACGGGGTTTCACCGTGTTAGCCAGGACGGTCTCGATCTCCTGACCTCGTGATCTGCCCATCTCGGCCTCCCGAAGTGCTGGGATTACAGGCTTGAGCCACCTCACCCGGCCTTTTTTTTTCTCTTTTTTTACTTCCCTTTTTCCAAATGAGGAAACCAAGGCTCAGAGAGGGAGAGTGTGTTGCCCAGAGTGGCCCAGCAGAGCCACAGCCTTGCACCCGGCAGCTCTGGCTCCAATGTGTTCCAGACTTCTCCCATCAGCCAACTGCCTCGCAACTTCTAATAAACTCCTGAGAAGCGCTGAGCAGATGCAGTGGCGCCCACGCTCTTTATCTGCCCAGATCAGGCCGGCTCAGCAGAACAGTCAATAATTAATTCTGAATTCTGCCCATTTATCACGGCGGCAGGAGCCAGAGTGCCTGGAATCCCAATCCCAAGCCTCCAGGCCCCTCGGTCACCTGGACCGAGGCACAGTGGTGGCAGGAACTAAGCTGGGGAGGGGGCCTCATTGAGCCTGGGAAGGGAGCAAGGGTGTTCCCGGCTCCCCACTGCTCCCTGGTGCTGGGTTATTAAACGCTGTGTACTGCAGCAGTGACCAAACCAGACCTCTTCCCCGTCTTCATGGTGCCCACAGGCTAGTGGGGAAAACATACATTGAATGAATAATAATATTAATAATTAATGCTACAAAGAAAAAGAACAAGATGTTGTGAGAATACAAAACAACAGGAACATGACTTGTTTTGGGGGCCTCCCCAAGGAAGTGACACTGCACCTGCAAGTCACAGGGTGAAAGGTGAAAGGTTGGGAGAGGGTATTTCATATACAGAAATAGCCCATGCAGGCCGGACGCAGTGGCTCACACCTATAATTCCAGCACTTTGGGAGGCCGAGGCGGGCAGATCACCTGGGATCAGGAGTTGGAGACCAGCCCAGCCAACATGGTGAAATCCCGTCTCTACTAAAAATACAAAAATTAGCCGGGCATGGCGATGCATGCCTGTAGTCCCAGCTACTCAGGAGGCTGAGGCAGGAAGATCGCTTGAACCCGGAAGGTGGAGGTTGCAGTGAGCTAAGATGGCACCACTATACTCCAGCCTGGGCAACAGAGCTAGACTCTGTCTCAAAAAAAAAAAGAAAGAAAAAGGAAAAGAAAAGAAATAGCCCCTGAAAAAAACCTTGTGGCTGAGGCCCAGCAAGGGGTTTAGTAGGTCTGAAGCTCAAAGCACAAGTGTGAGGTCAGTGCCAAGTCAGGAGACCTCAGGGTCAGGCCTGGAGCCCTCATAGCGAGGCCAGCAGCCTTCAGTGGAGAGCCAGGGGCCACCAGAGAAAGAGATGGGTAAGTTTCTGTGATGCTCCAAGGGGTGGTAGCGAGGCTACTTCTGCCCCAGGTGCATCACCCTGCAAGGTCAGGTAGTCGGCTCTGTGTGGTTTTTGTTTTTTTGTTTTTTTGTTTGTTTATTATTGAGGCAGAGTCTCACTCTGTTGCCAGGTTGGAGTGCAGTGGCGCGATCTCGGCTCACTGCAACCTCCACCTCTCGGGTTCAAGCAATTCTCCTGCCTCAGCCTCCCAAGTAGCTGGGACTACAGGTGCCCACCACCACGCCCGGCTAATTTTTGTATTTTTAGTAAAAACAGGGTTTCACCATGTTGGCCAGGATAGTCTTGATCTCTTGACCTTGTGATCTGCCCGCCTCGGCCTCCCAAAGTGCTGGGATTACAGGCGTGAGCCACTGTGCCCGGCCTTGATTTTTTTGTTTTTTCTTATGACTGTTTTCCCTTCTGACGGTTCTTTCAAATCTATTTGGGCATGGGGATGAGTCGGGATTTGTCTGCCAGCAAACACCCAATGCCATGCAAGCAGCTCCTGGCCTGGCCATCCCAAACACTTCCCTCCTTGGGCAGGCAGGGAAACTGAGGCCCAGTGAGGGACAAAGAACACCCAAGGTCACTCAGGGGAAGGTCGTGTGTGGGAGGGGTTTCTGGGGAGTCTCAGGGGACGTGTGCCTGCCCTGCAGCTTCTGTCTCTTTTGTTGGGCCGTGAGCTCTGTGGGGAGCTTGACTGGGTGTCCTAGTCACCATGCTGTCCTCAGAGCCCTGTAAACTGGAGGTGCTTAATCAGTGATTGTGGAACGCATGATCCCACAAGCTTCTGAAGACACCCCAGAGGTCGTACTTAGGACATCAGAAGGAAAGGGGGCTCTTTTTTTCTTTTTTTGAGACAGAGTCTTGCCCTGTCATTCAGGCTGGAGTGCAGTGGGGCGATCTCGGCTCACTGCAAGCTCCGCCTCCCGGGTTCACGCCATTCTCCTGCCTCAGCCTCTTGAGTAGCTGGAACTATAGGTACCCGCCACCACGCCCGGCTAATTTTTTGTATTTTTAGTAGAGATGGGGTTTCACTGTGTTAGCCGGGATGGTCTCAATCTCCTGACCTCGTGATTCACCCGCCTTGGCCTCCCAAAGTGCTAGGATTACAGGTGTGAGCCACTGTGCTATTTTTTTTTTTTTCTTTTTGTTTTAGAGACAGGGTCTCGCTCTGTCACCCAGTCTGGAGTTCAGCGGTATGATTATAGCTCACTGTGGTCTCAAACTCCTGGGCTCAAGTGATCCTCCTGCCTCAGCCTCCCAAGTAGCTGGGACCACAGGGGCATGTGACCACACACAGCTAATTTTTAAATGCTTTTGTAAAGACTGGGTCTCGCCATGTTTCCCAGGCTGGTCTCAAACTCCGAGGCTCAAGCAATCCTCCTGCCTCAGTCTCTCAAAGTGTTGGTATTAGAGTCGTGAGCCACTGAGCCTGGCCCAGGGAAAGAGGGGTCCTTTTCAATAGGAGATTTGAGAAAAAAAATAGAGACATGGAGAGAGACAGAGACTGAGATGCAGACCAACTGAGAAACTCGGAGAGACAGACATTAAAGAGAGGCAGAGATAATGAGATACAAACAGAACCACAGAGAGAAATAGAGCGACAGAGAGCAGATGAAAAAGAGGCTGGGCACAGTGGCTCACACCTGCAATCCCAGCACTTTGGGAGGCCGAGGCAGGTAGATTGCTTGAGCCCAGGAGTTCGAGAACAGCCTGGGCGACATGGTGAAACCCCATCTCTATAAAAATTTAAAAATTAGCTGGGTATGGTGGCGTGTGCCTATAATCGCAGCTACCCAAGAGCCTGAGGTGGCAGGATCGCTTGAGCTGGGGAGGTTGAGGCTGCAGTGATCTGTGATTGTGCCACTGCACTCCAGCTTGGACAACAGAACAAGACCCTGTCTCAACAAAAATAAAATAAGAGACTGAGACACAGAGACAGATGAAGAGAGAGGAGAGAGAGAGAAAGAAAGATGACAAGGTCAGAACCAGCACTGACTTGTATGGGAGCTGTTGGATGAATTACAAAGAAGGGCCCCTTCCTGGGGCCCTCCCACCTCTGCAGCTGGGTCCTCTTGTGCAGTGAACAACCTGCCCCACTGTCTGTGGCAGCTGGAGCAGCATCTGTCTTGATATCACTCATTGAATGAATGCTCAGAGTTAAGAGAATGCCAGAGTCCAGCCTGGAGTCTCACAGAAAGAGAACAGACAGAGAGAGGCAGGGCAGGACGGAAGTGGCAATTCCAGGTCCTGGCAGTTTCTGGCTAAACCGCTGATGTCTCCTCTGGGAACCGCCTGGACTCACTTGCCCTCTAGGAGAATTCCCTTGGACCTTCTTGGAGCACAAACTAGGTGGGCGGCCAAGGCGGGAGGTGGCTCCTCCCCGGGACGCCGCAGGCCCTAGCGAGATGGCAGCTGCCAAGTCTCACCCGAAAGTCCTCATAGCCTAGACTTGCTCAGGGTGGAGCCGAGTCTGAGAGGCCCTGGCAGGGAGCGGGCGGGATTCCGAGTTTCACGGCTCAGAGATGGGAGGGGGCTGGCCTGGGGTCACCTGGAGTAACAGCATGTGCAAAGGCCTGGAGTGGAGTGAGAGGAGGGTAAAAGAAGAGCAGCCTAAACCCGTAGATGGGGTAGAATGAAGCCCAAGAGAGCTCCAAGGCCAAGTTAGGAAGCTTACACTCAATCTTGCTTTCAAACATTTAATCTTTTATTCAGCGCACTCTCAAAAACAGCATTTCTGTATCTAGTTCCAAGCTGGGTGATCCTGCGGCCCCAAAGGTAGTGATGACTCCGACTGCTGGGAGGAGATGCAGACCTCCCAGTTCGGTGGATCCCGAGTGAGTCAGAAGGTGAGACTGGAAGCAGCAGGGGCCTTGAGGGAAGTAGGCTCTTCTTGAAGGATGAGAAATGGCTGCATGAAGAAGCAGGTATTGAAGCTAGGGCTTTGAAGGATGAATAGGAGCTCGCCAAACAAAGAAGGTGGGACATGCAAACCAAATGGAGGGACTGTGGCCCAAACTCAGGGATATGTGGATGGAGTGGCAGGAGACAGACAGACTGGGGGAGCAGAAGAGTCAGTGTGAGCTCTCTCCAGATCCAAAATCAGCAGCCTGTCATTCAAGGCCAAGACATTCCACAATAGTTCCCCTTGGTCCTGTAAGCCTGTCAGGCCTGGAGCTCCCTCAAAGCAGCTCTGACGACTCCAGCCACTGTCACCTCCCCTTCTTGTGTCAGGAGGACCGTGCACTTTGGTGCATGGTGACATTCAGTGGGGGCTGCTTTCCTCGATGTGGCTGTGGGAACTTAGGCCCATGCCTCAGTTTCCCAACCAGGAAAATGGGCTGCAGGAAGCCACTTTTGCAGCTTTATGTTTATCTCAGGCCAGGGAGGCCTTGGACAAATTATGTGAAGGAAGAAGAGAAAAATGGAAGATAGGGAGAGACAGGGAAGGAAGGGGGCGAAGGAAGGGAGAAAGGAGACCAGATGAGATGGGAAGCGACGGGAAGAGGGAGGAAGGAAAAGGTTGTGCACCTCCCCACCCAGGTCATCACCAAGGGACAGGTCCAACATTATTATTTCAGACACGCCAGCGCTGTCGAGGCTTAAGAAATGGGTGATGATTTGCATGCAATTTGCATGAGATTTGCATACTATTTGTTAAATGTCAAAAACGCCCTGAAAATGCTTTCTCCCACCTCCACCCCCAGTCGAGAAGTGGGAAACCCTTCCCCCCCTTTTCCTCCATCAGCTCCCGGCATGGGCTGGGGACCTCTCAGTTCAGAGGCTACTGGGGCACCAGTCCAGAGGGTGGTGACCTTGGGCAAGCCGAAAGCCATCTGTAAAATGGGCTGTCATCCTGGCCTCTGAGCAGCGAGGCTGTCAATCTTTTTTTTTTTTTTTT
>NW_012108696.1:3415761-3420081 GCF_000951045.1 Mandrillus leucophaeus
CCTCGGCCTCCCAGAGTGCTGGGATTACAGGCGTGAGCCACCGCCTCCGGCCGGCTGTCAATCGAGACAGGGCTCCAAAAAGACGTGCGCAGGTCCTGACACGGAGTAGGGACCAAGGAATGGAACTGGGGAGATTACTAAATGCCCCATTTTCTTGCCAAAACCTGATGGAGGCAGGTCCCTGAATATGCACAGGGAAATGAGTGACAGAAGGGATCCAGGCTCGAGATATACACATGTGGCCCAGCTGTTAGCAGAGTCCCAAACCACACATGAGCAGGGATCTGGGCTGCCTCCCCTGCGCTGTGTCCCTAACAACCTCCTTGGGCCTCGGTTTACCCTCTGCAGAAAAGAGAGCAGAAGGCTCTGCTCCAGGAGGAGCTCCAGGGGACACACAGTGGGTCTCTGTGGATAGAGTCCTGGGTTAGGCACCAAGGGAGAAGTGGAGGGGGCTAGGAAGACCCCTCTCCAGGCACACCCAGGGGCCAGCAGGACCCAAGTCATTCTGCAAAGCAGCTCCAGCCCGTCTGCCTGCCGGAGGGAAATGGGGCTCCTCTCTCTTCCCCTCCTTCTCCCCCTCCTCTCGGACAAGCGGGAGTTGGAGGGTAGATGCCCGAAGTTCAGCAGATGCTCTGAGGGGAGGCGAGCAGGAGCCCCAGGGCCAAGTGCTGTCCCCAGCTAAGCAAACGCACAATCTGGGCGCGGCTGTCCCCATGGTGGCGATTTACTATCCACCTGTCCGTGCTTTGAGTCCTGCGGCCGACAGGACTCTTAATTAAAACATTATTTCTTCCCAGGCTCGAGCGTCTCCGCCCGTGGTGCCTGGAGAGTGAACACGGCCCTCGAGGACACGTGCAGCCCCTGCACCCCCTCCCCAAAGACCCTCTCCGGGGGCTGCACAACGTGAGGTGACGTGTCTCCAGGTCAGAGGTGCAACAGAGGTCCGGCACACTGCCCTGAGTGAATTCCACCCGGAATTCCCACAACGCACTCCCTGCGATGCCCCGAGATGACCTCCCACGCCTCGGCTCAGTTCCCCACCTCCAGATCCTCATCCTTTTGGCCAGAGTTCTTCAGACCCCCTTCCCCTGCCGCCCCAAGACCCTGTGCAGACAACCAGGCATCTGGATTTAAGGCGAAGGGGGAAACCGCGCAGGTATCTCCTGGAGGGGTATCTGGGGGTGGACATGGGGCGCAGTCGGAGGCCTGAGCAGGAGCTGGGATGTCCCCATCTCCCTGCTCAGTCATTGGAGAGTTCGGGTAGGACTGGCTGCACCCCCAGCCAGGGCTGTTCACTGCACAAAGGGCCTGTGGGGGCCCCAAAGAGGGCTAAGTGCTCTCTGGCTGGGAAGGAGAGAATCAGAGAAGACTTCCTGGAGGAGACTGCAATCCCACGTGTATTGGAGCTGCAGAAAAGAGGTTGAAAAGTGCTCCAGGCAGGGGGCATGGCTTGGGCAAAGGTGTGGCTGGGAGAATGTCCTGGGCAAGAGGGGAAGGGCCTCCGAGTGCCTCTCCTGTCCCCTCTGTGCTTCTCTTCTTGCGATGCTCTCTGGATGCCCATGGGAGCTTTCCAAGGTGGCACAGTGCTTCCCACTGAAGACAGGGCACCCGGGGCCCCAACAGGGGAGTAACAGCCTCAAAGTCGCACAGCAGAGCTGAAAGGCTCAAGGGTCTCTCCTGATAGGCTGGGCAGGAGCAAAAATGTCCTAGGTCCATGTTAGGGATTGGGGCTCCAGCAGGAGCGTCTGAAGCAGTGTGCATCATCTGGTCAGGCCAGGGTTTCACCATCCACCTGGGAGCCCAGACCCTGGAACAACAGGAGGGGAAGGATACACCCGTTTCAATACAGGCCCAGGGAAGGGTGAAACACCAGTTCTCTAGCCAGTTGTCCTTCCCTTTGACCTAACATCCCTGACATGGACAGTGATACCTGTAGTCATCCCCTCCTCCTGTGGATGTCCCTGGTGTCCTTTAAGAGGACAGGGATGGCCCCTGGTGACTGGTGAATTTGGCTGTTTTCTTTCCTTTTCTCTCTCTTTTTTTTTTTTTTTTTTTTTTTTTTTGAGACAGAGTCCTGCTCTGTCACCAGGCTGGAGAGCAATGGCCTGATTTCAGCTCACGGCAACCTCCGACTCCTGGATTCAAGCGATTCTCTTGGAACGTGGCTGTTTTCTGCCACCTGATGGCAGTCGCAGGAATTGCAGGCAAAGAGTGCAGTAAAACCAAACCAAAGCTCAATCCTTCACTGTAAGGAGACAGGTAACAGAGCCCAGAGAGGAGAAGCAATTTTCCCAAGGTCACCCAGCAAGTCAGGGGCCATACGGCTCTGGTCCACATGTTAATCCAAAGAGAAGTGAGCCACCGAGGTCATGTCCCTCTCCTAGGAACCAGAAGCATAGGCGGTGGGTGATGGTCAATAACATCTGTCTCTTCTCCTTCCTGGGCCTCAGTTTCCCTATCTATGGTCTCCACAATCTCTAAGGTCTTTTCTCTGTCTCAGCTACTACAGTGACTTACCTGGAGTGAGATCTAGGCTCCCAGGAGGCGGGAGAAGTGTTTTCCAAAAGTGCCCTCTACCCCAGCCTATTCCTTCAGCCAGTACCCGGGTCCCCTCGGTCATGGCTCTGCCTCCTCCAACCCAGACTACCTGAAAGAGGGAGACAGAAAGACACAGATTGCAGGAAAAACACAGCCTTTGCCTTGGCATTCGAGGCTTCCCTGTTCTGCCCAGTGTCTGGCTGGCGCTTCTTCCTGCCCCTGCCAGGGCTCACCTCCGACTTGGAGATTCCCTCCCCTGCATCCAGGCACCACTAGAGCTCCAGAAAAATATTCTGAGCAGCCCACTCCTTGCCTCCAGAGACAAATACATCCCACTAATATTTATTGAGCACCTACTATGTGTCAGGCACTGAACTGGGAATCCAGCAGTGAACAAGATGGATGGCAGTGCCTTCACAGAGTTTACAGTCTACTTGTTTTTTTACAGGTGAAAAAAACAAGTAAAGAGTGGAGAAGTCGGACGCTGACAAGTGATGGGAAAACATATGAAGCAGGGACGGAGTGAAATACAATTTTATTATTTATTTATTTATTTTGAGATGGAGTTTCACTCTGTTGCCCAGGCTGGAGTGTAATGGCACGATCTCGGCTCACTGCAACCTCCACCTCCCGGATTCAAACGATTCTCCTGCCTCAGCCTCCCCAGTAGCTGGGATTACGAGCATGTGCCACCATGCCTGGCTAATTTTTGTATTTTTAGTAGAGACGGGGTTTCACCAGGTTGGCCAGGCTGGTCTTGAACTCCTGGACTCAAGTGATCTGCTTGCCTCAGCCTCCCAAAGTGCTGGGATTACGGGTGTGAGCCATTGCGTCTCGCTGGAATGCAATTTTAAACAGGATGGTCAGGGAGGGCTGCAGGGAGAGAGGGAGCCGGGGACCTGAGGGAACAGCATTCCAGGCTGAAGGAACAGCCTGTCCACAGGCTCTGAGTCAGCGAGGAGGCCCATGTGGCTGGAGCAGAGTGAGCAAGGGGGAAAGAGGGAGGAGGAGAAAGCAGGGAGGGAATACGACAGGTCATCCAGGGTCTTGCAAGCCTCAGGAAGGACTTAGGCTTTGACCATGAGGGAGGTGGGAGCCATGGAGGGCTGCCGGCAGAGGAGGGACGGGCCCTGACTCAGGGGCTCACAGGCGCCCTCTAGCACCTGCTACAGGGAGGACAGACTTGTAGGGGACAAGGGCAGGGGCTGTGGACCTGGGTGGGGGTGACTGGGCTGGGCCAGGGGTTGAGAAGTGGGCGGATTCTGGTTAGACTTTGAAGGCGGAGCTGATGGAACCAGCTGAAGGATAGATAGAGGGCCTTGGGAGGAAGAGAGGAACAGGCTGATGCCAATGAAATCAGAATAATAACAACTGTTCCCACTAATGGAGCAGGGCGAAGGTTTAGTGATGAAGACCGTGGCTTTAAAGCTGGGTTTAAACCCTGGCTCTGCCCCTTCCCAGCCTAATCTTGCTCTGCCTCAGTTTCTCCACCTGTAAACCGCCAATGATAACAGCACCCGGCCAGGCACGGTGGCTCACGCCTGTAATCCCAGCACTTTGGGAGGCTGAGGTGGGCAGATCACCTGAGGTCAGGAGTTTTAGACCAGCCTGGCCAACATGGCGAAACCCAGTCTCTACTAAAAATACAAAAATTAGCCGGGCATGGTGGCAGGTGCCTGTAATCCTAGATACTCAGGAGGCTGAGGCAGGAGAATCGCTTGAACCCAGGAGGCAGAGGTTGCAGTGAGCCGAGATTGCACCACTGCACTCCAGCCTGGGTGA
>NW_012108696.1:3420346-3424412 GCF_000951045.1 Mandrillus leucophaeus
GGAGGCTGAGGCAGGAGAATCGCTTGAACCTGGGAGGCGGAGGTTGCATTGAGCCGAGATCGCACCACTGTACTCCGGCCTGGACGAGAGAGCAAGACTCTGTCTCAAAAATAATAATAAGTAAATAAATAAATAAATACTAGCATCCACGCCAGGGGGCAGCCGTAAGGCCACATGAAAAGCCCCTAGCATCTCACAGGCTCTCAAAGCGTGACCATGACTGAGTGCCTGCTGGCTCCCATGACGACCTGTCTCCCTGCAACGCTGCTGCCTCGAGGCAGAAAATGTTGTCACTACTGCATTTCACAGAGTGTAGAAACAGGAGGTGGCAAGAGAGGCTGGGGGAGGGAGAAGAGGGGGCCCTATCTACCCGGAAGTGAGAGAGGCCCTGGCAGGTTTGTCCCGAGCAGCCCACACAGCTTCTCTCACCCTAGGGTACTGTCTGGGCTGACAGGTCCAAAGTGTTTTTCTCATTTCTCAGATGGGGAAGCTGAGGCCTCCCCAGTTGGTGCTGCACCACCCACTAGTAGCCCCTGCTCTGCCGCTATAGGTCTGGGAGTGGTCTGGGGATCTGGGGAGCTCAGAACCCATTCAATGCCCAGAGAGGGTGGGTTAGCTGCCTCAGGACACACAGCCAGGGAACAGCAAAGGCAGATAGGGGCCCCCGTCTGTTGGGGAAGACAAAGCTGGACTCCGCCATCAACCCCAGCTGTGTGTGTGGTCAGGGATGGGGCAAAGGGCAGGGCATTAGGGTGGGGTGGGAGCCCAGAGGAGGTTGAAACTGTCTCTTTTTTTGTTTTGTTTTGAGACAGGGTCTCACTCTGTCGCCCAGGCTGGAGTGCAGTGGCGCGATCTCAGCTCACTGCAACCTCCGCCTCCGGGTTCAAGCGATTCTCCTGCTTCAGCCTCCCAAGTAGCTGGGACTACAGGCGCGTACCACCACGCCTGGCTAATTTTTGTATTTTTAGTAGAGACAGGGTTTCGCCATGTTGGCCAGGCTGGTCTTGAACTCTTGACCTCAGGTGATCCACCCGCCTCGGCCTCCTAAAGTGCTGGGATTGCAGGTGTGAGCCATTGTACCCGGCCAAAACTGTCTCCTCTGAAGGCTTCCATCCTCTGCCTCCAGCATGGCTCACTGGGATCTCCACCCTGGTCTCCTGTCTCCAGCCCTCCCCCCACCACAGTCCGTCCTCCCTGCTGCAGCCAGGGGTTACCTGTGAGCACTGAGTTAGGTCCCATGCCTCCTCTGCCCACAGCCCTCTATGGCTCCCACCTCCCTCAGGGTCAAGGCCCAAGTCCGCCCTGCAGTCTGCGAGGCCCTGCATGAACTGCCCCGGCCTCTCCCCGCCCTCCCTTCCTCCCTCTCTCCCCTTTGCTCCAGCCATACGGGCCTCCTCACTGTTCCTCCAACATGCCAGGTGCGGTCCTGCCTCAGGGCCTTTGCACAGGCTGTTCCCACTGCCTGGAACACCCTTTCCTGACTCTCTGTTTAACCACCTCCTCCGCATCATAGCCTGAAATGTCACCTTTCCAGAGAGGTGTCCCCCAGTCACTGACCCCTCTCCACCTTCCTCGCATCCCCCACAGCGCCGACTGCGAGCTGACATTCTCCCATGCTATTATTTGGCTCTTGTCCCATGGGACTGCAGGCTCTGTGAAGGCAAGATCTGGTCTCTCTGGGTCACTGCTGAATTTCAGTGCCCAGCATGGAGTCTGGCACACAGTAGGCGCACAATAAATGCTGACCCTGTACTGCATGATTACAGTCTAGACGTCTGAGGGTCGTTCAGTCCCCAGACCTCATAGAAGGTACACTGCCGAGAACACCCTCTCCCAGCCCCAAGCTCTGAACCGCCATTCCTCATCATCCTCTCGGCCTCCCCTTCCCCACTAAGATCTTCCCTCAAGAGGGCCTGGGAAGGGGACCTCTCCCGCCCCCACTGCAGCCCCAGGCTCCCGCAACAGGGTGGCATCTGAGGCTTCTGCCCTCAAAACATCAACACAGGCTTGGTGACTCAAGCCTCTAGAGGGCGGGTGAGTATGACCCCCATAAAATCCAGGGTGATTCATATGGCCCCCATCCCTCTCCTGTTCAACACTTCCAAGGTGGTGGTCCCAGGTCACCTTCACCACCTCACGGCCACCCCGACCCGTTTCCCAGAGCTGCCCCAGGCCAGCAGTGAGCTGTTCCTGTGGCCCCAGCGCCCTTCTCTGGAGACCCCTCCTTGAGCCAGAAGACACCCCGCTTGAGGGCCATCTTGGCCAGAGGACCTCTTTGGGGACCCAGATATCCAAGGGTGAGTGTGGGTAGCGGGCATTAGGGTGGGGCTATGGGAGAGATAAGGGGGTAGGGAGAGACCAGAGAAGGAACAGAGCGACAGAGCCTCAGGGAGACAGAGAGAAAAACGGCAGAGACAAATGCACAGAGACACCCAGAGAGAAAGACAAAGAGACGGAGATAGACACACATATTGAGACACACAGAGAAAAAAAGAGCAGAGACCAAAATGACAGAGACAGAGACACAGAGAGAGACATACACCACGGGAAGAAAGAGACAGAAATGGACAGAGACGCGCAGAGAAACAGAGACAAAAGAGACACACAGAGAGAAAAACAGCAGAGACAGAAATGGAGAGACAGAGAAAGAGAGAAAGACACGGAGAGGCACACAGAGAGAAGAAAGCAGAAACCAAAATGGGCAGAGACACAGAGAGAGACAGAGACAAAAGAGACAGACTCACAGAGACACAGAGACAGAGACAAGAGACAGAGACCCAGAGACACAGAGAGAGAGAGACAAAAGAGACAGAGACACAGAGACACAGAGAGAGAGAGACAAAAGAGACAGAGACCCAGAGACACAGAGAGAGAGAGACAAAAGAGACAGAGACACAGAGAGAGACAGAGACAAAAGAGACAGAGACACAGAGACACAGAGAGAGAGAGACAAAAGAGACAGAGACACAGAGAGAGACAGAGACAAAAGAGACAGAGACACAGAGACACAGAGAGAGATGCGCGCACACACACACAGAAATGGACAGGGACACAGAAAGAGACAGAGAGAGACAGAGAGAGAAAAACAGCAGAGACAGAGACAAATGGACAAAGATACAGAGAGACAGGGAGAGAGAGACACACATACAGACACAGAGAAAAACAGAGACAAAAATGGACTGAGAGACAACAGAGACAGACACAGAGACATAAGGAGAAAAAAGCAGAGACAGAAACGGGCAGAGACACAAAGAGACAAAGGGGAAGAGAGACAGAGACACGCACAAAGAGGAAAAAAGCAGAGACCAAAATGGGGAGAGAGACAGAGACAAGAGAGGGAGACAGAAATGAGGGAGGGAGACAGAGATGAGGGAGAAACAAGGAGAAATACAGCAGAGACAGAAGTGGGCAGAGACACAGAGAGACAGAGAGAAGAGAGACAGAGACAGAGATGATCACAGGCAACCAAATCATCAGGGAAAGAAATAAACAGGGGCAGAGATGGAGAGAAACACACAGAGAGGAAAAAAACAGAGACCAAAATGAGGAGAGACACAGAGACAGAGACAAAAGAGAAAGAGATGAGAGACAAAGATGAGAGACACAGATATAAATGAGACAGAGACAAGAGACAGAAACAAAAGAGGGAGATACAGATAAGAGATGGAGATGAGAGGGAGAGCGACAAAAGAGATGAGAGAGACAAAGGTGAAAGAGACAGAGATAACAGAGACAGAGACAAAAGAGAGATGAAAGAGACAAAGAGGACAGGCACAGAGACACAAGAGAGAGTCAGAGACAAGAGACAGAAGAGGGAGAGAGATGAGACAGAGACAAAAGAGAAACAAGAGACAGAGATGAGAGACAGAGACGAGAGAGTGACAAAAATGAGAGTGACAGAGACGAGAGAGAGAGGGAGAAAAACAGCAGAGACAGAAACAGGCAGAGAAACAGACACAGACACAGACAGACAGCCGGGAAGCAAAAGACCGACGCCGGCAAGGCCGGGTCAGGAGAGAGGCCGGGCGGGCAGCGCGAGGTGGGAAAGCAGTGCCGGCCCGGAAGG
>NW_012108696.1:3427113-3428134 GCF_000951045.1 Mandrillus leucophaeus
AAATTAAATTCCAGATAGCCCCTTCAACCCTTGCCCCCAGCGAAAGAAAATATACAACTATTAGGAGAAAACATAGAAGTTAAAAATAAAAATAATCTGGGCTGGGCGCGGTGGCTCACACCTGTAATCCCAGCACTTTGGGAGGCCGAGGTGGGCAGATCACAAGGTCAGGAGTTCGAGACCAGCCTGGCCAATATGGTGAAACCTGGTCTCTACTAAAAATACTAAAATTAGCCAGGTGTGGTGGTGCCTGCCTATAATCCCAGGACTCAGGAGGCTGAGGTGGGAGAATCACTTGAACCCAGGAGGCGAAGGTTGCAGTGAGCTGAGACCACGCCATTGCGCTCCAACCTGGGTGATAGAGTGAGACTCCGTCTCAAAAAAATATAAAAATAAAAATAATCTTACTGTGTTAAAGCATATTAAACCCAGAAACCTTTAATTAAAAGATTAGTAACTGACTACAAATATAAAATTCCTACACACATATGCACATTAAAAAAAATACTAGAAGATCAACAGTCAACATCAAGGAGGAAAGTTTTCCAAAACATGACAGACCAAAGACTTATTTCCTTAATATGTAAAGAGCATTTGGAAATCAATAAGGATTAACAAGTCAATTGAAAACTGGGCACAGTGGCTCACTCCCGTAATCTCAGCACTTTGGGAGGCCAAGGTGGGTGGATCACCTGAGGTCAGGAGATCAAGGTCACCCTGGACAACATGGTGAAACCCTGTCTCTACTAAAAATACAAAAGTTAGCCAGGTGTGGTGGTGGGTGCCTGTAATTCCAGCTACTTGAGAGGCTGAGGCAGGAGAATGACTTCAACCCAGGAGGTGGATGTTGCAGTGAGCCAAGATTACGCCACTGCACTCCAGCCTGGGCCACAGAGTGAGAGTCTGTCTTTAGAAAAACAAAACAGCCAGGCGCGGTGGCTCACACCTGTAATCCCAGCACTTTGGGAGGCCGAGGCAGGTGGATCACGAGGTCAGGAGATCCAGACCATCCTGGCTAACA
>NW_012108696.1:3428948-3432752 GCF_000951045.1 Mandrillus leucophaeus
CGTGTTCGCCAGGATGGTCTCGATCTCCTGACCTCGTGATCCGCCCGTCTCGGCCTCCCAAAGTGCTGGGATTACAGGCTTGAGCCACCGCGCCCGGCCGCCCAGGCTGGTCTTGAACTCCCAGGATTCAAGCAATCCTCCCGCCTCAGCCTCCCAAAGTGCTGGGATTACATCCTAAGCCACCGCACAAGAACGGTTTTCTGAAAAGGAGATACAAACGTCTTCTGGGCATAGGCAAGGGGGTTCATTCTCGCTCATGGTAACCTAAATATAAAATAAAACTACCATGAAATACCTTTTTCTTCTTTTCATCTCTCCGGCTGGTAAAGATGAAAAAGTCTGAGCATTCGCTGTATTTTCAGGGTTTGGGGAAAAGTGCAGCCTCATGCTGTTGGGGTTCAGAGTGTGAAATGCTGTAAGCTCTCTGACAATAGCTGTTTGAAAAAGGTATAAGCCAGGAGTGTCCTTTCTGGGAAGGTATCCGTGTGCACAAAGAGAGATGAGAACATAATACATGTGCCAAGAAATTTACATGTAACACAGCAAAGTAGGAGGCTGGCACGATCCCTGACCTCCTTGAACAAAGGAGGGAAACTGAGGCCCGGAGAGGAGTAGTGGCAGAATGATAACCCAGGCTGGGCTGGTCACTCTCTGGGGAAGGTGGGAGGGCTGGCTCAACCTGAAGAACTAGGTCACCATGGCCCCCGGCCACCTCCCTGTTCCGACTGAATTCCAGGCCTCGCCCATCATAATTGCTGGTGTCCAAGAAGGTCAAAGGGAGGCCCGGGGACACTTGGCTTCAACATGGGGAGGCCACGCTGAGCCCTCGGATTGCTAGGTGCCACTTCCAGTTAATTCTGACTTTTTCATTAAGCTGTTAGGAAAAGCTTGGTGGCTGCAGGCGACCGGCCCTCTGCCTGGGTCTGTGGATTAGAGGGATCATGGTTTCTGCCTCGAGACACCGTATTATCTGTGGTGGGCAATTATGGAAGACCCAGGCAGACACTGACAAGCTCAGAGAATCCCTGAGCTCTGGAGTCTGGGAGGCTCAGAATCGTGGGATCACTGAACACATAGATTCCTCGGATCTTAGAACAGCTGGTGTTTCGTCCTCCTCAGAGCTCTCTAGTGGGTGGGTGGGGGCTCTGAGCAGTAATCACCAGACATCCCCTCCGGCTGTCTTAAGGGAGAAAAAGATGCAGTAGTAAGTTTTAAGAAAGTTCAGCAGGAAGCAAGAGGAATAGGCTTTTAAAAATGGGCCAGAGGCGGGGCACGGTGGCTCTTACCTGTAATCTCAGCACTTTGGAAGGCCCAGGCAGGAGGATTGCTTGAGGCCAGGATTTCAAGACTAGCCTAAGCCACATAGCGAGGCTCTGACTCTACCAAAAAAAAAATTTTTTTTTTTTTTTTTTTTTTTTTTGAGACGGAATCTCACTTTTTCACCTAGGCTGGAGTGTGTGGCATGAACTCAGCTCACTGCAACCTCCACCTCCCAGGTTCAAGCGATTCTACTGCGTCCTGAGTACCTGAGATTACAGGCATGCACCAACACGCCAGGCTATTTTTATATTTTTAGTAGACACGAGGTTTCACCATGTTAGCCAGGCTGGTCTCGAACTCCTGACCTCAAGTGACCCGCCTGCCTCAGTCTCCCAAAGTGCTGGGATTACAGGCATGAGCCACCATGCCCGACCAGAATTTTAAAATTAGCTGAGCATGGTGGTGTGTGCCCCTGTAGTCCCAGCTATTCTGGAGACTGAGGCAAGTGGATCACCTGAGACCAGGAGTTGGAGGCTGCAGTGAGCTATGATTGCACCATTGCACTCCAGCCTGGGCTGAGCAACAGAGCAAGACTCTCTCACAAAAAAAAGAAAGAAAGAAACCTCTTGTACATTACAAGAGTCAAAGTATCTATAATTCCAGAATGTGGCAATGCTAAGGGCAGTGGATATGTTACAGATGGGGGCAAGTGGGCCCGGCACCCACCCTCCTTCCCTATTCGTCTACAGGATTGGTGGAATATGCAGGCCCCCCACCCACACTTCTCCCTGCTGCCCAGCCTCTGATGAACAGGCATTCTGGCCTATGTTATTGTTTTATTTTATCTTATTTTATTTTATGAGACAGGGTCTTGCTCTGTCACCCAGGCTGGAGTACAGTGGCATGATCACAGCTTACTGCAGCCTCAGCCTCCCAGGCTCCAGCGATCCTCCCACCTCAGCCTCCTGAGTAGCTGGGACTACAGGCACACACCTGCAATCCCCGTTGTGGTGGCGGGTGCCTGTAATCTCAGCTACTCCAGAAGCTAAGGCAGGAGAATCACTTGAACCCAGGAGGCGGAGGTTGTAGTGAGCCAAGGTTGTGCCACTGCACTCCAGCCTGGGCAAGAGCGGAACCCCATCTAAAGGAAGGAAGGGAGGAAGGGAGAGAGTGAAGGAGGGAGGGAGGAAAGGGAGGGAAGGAGCAAAGGAAGGAAGGAGGGAGGGAGTCAGGGAGGGAAGGAGGGAAGGAGGGAAGGAGGGAAGGAAGGAAGGAAGGAGGGAGGGAGGGAAGGAAGGAAGGAAGGAAGGATTGATACACTGCCAGGATGTTTGTTGGGCAAATGAAGGTTTATGGTGGTCCCTGTTGGCAAGTTGTCTTTTTCTAGCCTCATTCTATTAGAAACAAAGGCTATTTACCACCAACATATTTAAACAAAGTAGCATTCCTCATATATAAAGAGTGGTTAGAAATCAATAAAAATAAAGCAACACACACAAAGAACGTGGATGCACTTTGGACACACAAAAGACATAGGTGGGAAATTGTAAAAGACTCGTGAAAAAGTATTTTGCTGCTCTAATATTTGACAAAAAGATCCAATAATAGTTTTTGTGAAGGTACAGGGCAGTGAGAACTTGCATACATTGCTGGGATAAGTTAGTACCATCTTTCTGGAAGGCGAAACGGCCAAGTATATTGAAAGCCTTTGATGGAAAATAACCATAATGAGTCACATTTGTGGAGTGACAACCTCATTTATCTTTCCCCATCAGAACAGAAACTCCCCAACGGCTATTTTGTCTGTTCTGTTCACCGCTGAGTTCCTGATGTCTGAAACAACTCATGTCCCTGATTTTTATACCCAGCATGATCCCATCTACTCAGTTTTCTGAAGTTTGAGAACCACTGAGCTAAGCTAAAAGGAAAGTTTTTATGCAGACAGACGTCCGAGCATCCAATCTATTTAGGCCTTTTTGACAACCCTCAAGTTCTTAGCAGTGAATGAAGAATTCTCAGGGTTCCCCACTGACCCATAGGTTAATAGTTGTGCCTGTAGTTATTAGAATTAAATTAGATGATTTTTCTTTCCTTTTTTTTTTTTTTTTTCTTGAGGGAAGGTCTGGCTCTGTGTCACCTAGGCTGGAGTGCAGTGGCATGATCTCAGCTCACTGCAACCTCTGCCTTCTGGGATCAAATGATCCTCCCACCCCAGCCTCCCAAGTAGCTGGGACTACAGGTGCACACCATCCCGCGTGGCTAATTATTTTTGTTTTGGTTTGGTTTTGTGTTGTTTTGTAGAGACAGCGTTTTGCCATGTTGCCCAGACTGGTCTCGAACTCCTGGACTGAAAATAAATCTGCCCACCTCGGCCTCCCATAGTGCTGGGATTCCAGGCATGAGCCACCACAACCCAGCCTGAGATAATTTCTCACACTGAGGCTTTAGAATGCGCCAGGCAGGCCGGGTGCGGTGGCTCAAGCCTGTAATCCCAGCACTTTGGGAGGCCGAGACGGGCGGATCACGAGGTCAGGAGATCGAGAC
>NW_012108696.1:3433322-3475593 GCF_000951045.1 Mandrillus leucophaeus
GCCTCAGCCTCCCAAAGTGCTGGGATTAAAGGTGTGAGCCACTGCGCCCGGTCGAATATCAGGCCCATTTTACAGATGAGGAAACTGAACGCATAGCATGAAAACAGTACCCGATCCAAGGCCTGGTACATAGTAGATGCTTAGTTTGAGCAGGATCTAAATCTATGGTCAGACCCATAGACACACAGCCCCATGAACAGTCGCTCCTGTCTCTCCAGGGGGCCCCAGCAAGCACTTCATAAATGTTTCGGTTCTTGAATTCTTTGGTGAATTCAAGAACCAAAACAATACAGAGCCGCCAGGAAAGGTGAGCAGGGGTGGGAGAAGTAGCTTTCCAAGGGGCATGGAGATAACGAGGCACACAAGTCACTGGTCAGCCCAGATACACCAAAATGTACACAGCACGAGGAGAAGTCAGTCACACAGAGCCACAGACACACCCAAGGCAAATACAGCCGTGATATGTAGCAAGAGAAAAATGAGACACGCAGTCACACGCACAGAGACACATGCCCCCCAGAGCAAACACAGATACACACGGGGACACACGCCCCGTGACAAACGCAGATGCACACAGAGAGACACACAGCCCTAAGCCCCACACACGGAGATTCACCAGATCCACACCCCAAGACAGAAGCAGGCACGTCCACTCCTGAGGCCAATACAAACTCACTCTAAGCACAGACACACACACTAACAGGGCCTTCGCCTACCGGGGGCCGGGTTGGGAGGCTCTGGAGACCCTCGATCCTCGAGGAAGCCCTCATTCCAGCCTCCACCTGCGCCCCCAGGGCCGCCCACGAAGGTGGTGTTGGGCCCAGTGGGGGAAACACAAGGCGGGCAGAGAAATCGGGGCTCCCGCAGGAGGAGAGGCCCAGCGAGGTCGGCTGCGCTGCAGAGCGTGGCTCTTGGGCGCCACCTAGTGGACACATGGAGAGGCAGGCCCGGCTGCCCCAAGGGCAGATCCACAACTCCACAGGTCCTGGGTCCATCTGTTTCTCCTTTTGCGTCTAATGCGTCCCTGTGTGTGTGTGTGTTTCATTCTGTGTCTCAGCCTCTGTCTCTCTTCTCCCTGCATCTCTCTTTTTCTGTGTCCCGGTGTCTTTCTCCATCCTTTTTCCCCCTTCTCTCCCCGCCCACGGCTTCCCCCACCTCCAGAGCCTGAGGCTTCTTCAATAAGCAAGTCAGGCATCTCCAGTGACCCAGCACCCCCCACTTATAGCCGCATCTCTTGGGCCCCGTCCCTCGACGGCATCTTGGTCCCCATGAGTGTCCACCTGCTATGACTCGGCCAGGGGCTGAGTAGGTGGGGGTGTGAAACCCAACCGAGTCTCACTCGGTCGCCCAGGCTGGAGTGCAGTGGCGCAATCTCGGCTCACTGCAACCTCCCAGGTTCAAGAGATTCTCCTGCCCCGGCCTCCCGAGTAACTGGGATTACAGGCATGCGCCACCTCACCCCGCTAATTTTTTGTATTTTTAGTAGAGAAGGGGATTCGCCGTATTAGCCAGTATGATCTCGATCTCCTGACCTCATGATCCGCCCGCCTCGATCTCCCAAAGATATATTTATTTTTTATACAGAGTTTCGCTCTGTCACCCAGGCTGTAGTGCAGTGGGGCGATCTCAGCTCACTGCAACCTCCACCTCCCGGATTCAAGTGATTCTCCTGCCTCAACCTCCCAAGTAGCTGGGATTACAGGCATGCGCCACCACACCCGGCTAATTTTTGTATTTTTAGTAGAGACAGGGTTTCACCATGTTGACCAGGCTGGTCTCAAGTGATCCGCCCACCTCGGCCTCCCAAAGTGCTGGGATTACAGGCTTGAGGCACTGTGCCCAGCTGTGCCCACCAGTTCTGCCAGCCTGCTTGCTCCTATGTTCTGGTCTTTGGAGCAAGGATCCCCAAACTGGAGGTGGCTTCTGGCCGCCATACTGTGTCTTTGTCCTAACAGAGCCAGGGCCCTGAGTCCAGGGTGGCTCACCCCTGCTTCCCCAGGGCTGGCTGGTGCTAGCTTCCTGGAGGTGAAGGTGCTCATGGCATGGGGAGACTGGGGGCACGGGGACAGTGAGGATTTGGACCTCAAGCAAGGAAGGGCCTGAAGAGACACATTTGAGTGTTACCCTCGAACCCTTCCAGGAGGGCTGGTTCTCTTCTTCTCAAGGGCTGAAAACCCTACAGGCTGGTGGTCCCATCCCCGATCAGCCACTGCGGCCCCAGGTCCCCATGTTCCTGCCTGCTCCATTGCTCAAAGGTGCTAGGCCAGGTGCAGTGGCTCATGCCTGGAGTCCCAGCTACTCAGGAGGCTGGGGCATGAGGATTACTTCCAGTAGCTCAAGGTTGCAGTGAGCTATGATCGCGCCGTTGTACTCCAGCCTGGGCAACACAGCAAGACCCCATCGCTCCAAAAAAACAAAAAAAGGGTGGGAGGCATGCCTTTCCTTCCTGGGGGCTTCTGCAAATCCTGTTCCTTCTTCTGGAAAACACTTCCGGGGCTCCTTCACTCATGGCTTAGGCCTGCCCGGTCCCCTCCTCCAGGAAGCCAGTCTCATTCCACCCTGAGACAGGAACCTGCAGGCTTGTCTCAGTCATGGCTGCAATCCTGCCATGGAGCCCTGCTCGCAGTAAGTACCCAAGAAGTGTTTGCTAAGTTAAATGAGCAAGAAAACAAAGGACTCAGAGCCCAGCTCTTCAGCCTGGATTTCATCTTAACTTGCTTGGCAGGGGGCCTTGGCCAAGTGGGTTTCCTTCCCGCTCTGGGCACTGTTTCCCCAGCAATGGAGCGAGGGGACCTTTCCCGGACCACTTGTGAGATCTACCCTGCTGGGTTTCATTTCAGCTGAGTCTGTAAATATTTGGTCTGCTGTGGCCAGCAGCATCCACGCAGGGGAAGCTTCAGTGCCTTTTATGAGCTCCCTGCGAGGTCTGATGTGCGTTTTCTGTGGCTGGGTACACGGGGCACCCCAGCAGTTTCACAGCTGGTTGGCACGAGGCGGCTATGATTGCAAGACTGGAAGAAGCCAAGAGACACCATCAGTGGTTTCCAGCACTTAACTCCACAGCGTGCAGCATTTGAGAGGCCAAAGCGGGGCCTCTTGTTTTAAAAACTGTAATGCAACATTATAGATTACAGCTGTGACGGAAATTGAGCCCAAAAGATTCCCCTTCCCTAAGTCTGTGGGTCACACTTAACTTCTTAGAGGGCAGAGGGAAGGGATTTCTGTCAGGCAAGGAGTTGGGAAGCCCTGGTTTAGACCTGTCTATTGCTAAAAAAATTCAAAGAACTGCAACCACTTGCTAGGCACCTACTGTATGCCAGATATTGCATAAAGCACTTTTTTTTTTTTTTTTTTTTTTTTGAGATGGAGTCTCACTCTATCTCCCAGGCTGGAGTGTAGTGGTGCAACCAACTCGCTGCAACCTCCGTCTCCCAGGTTCAAGCCATTCTCCTGTCTCAGTCTCCTCAGTAACTGGGATTATGCCCGGCTAATTTTTGTATTTTTAGTACAGACGGGGTTTCACCATGTTGGCCAGACTGGTCTCAAACTCCTGACCTCAGGTGATCCACCAGCCTCCTCCCCCCAAAGTGCTGGGATTACAGGCGTGAGCCACCACGCCTGGCCAAAACCTCCGTTTTAAAAGGCTGTGCACTGGGGAGATGTAGATGCCTGCCCCAGTAATGCCTATGTGGTAGAGAGTGCAGACAATAAACAATGCTGTAGTGAGTGGTCAGAGCCACGAGCACAGGCAGGTGTGACAAGGACAAAGCAGAGGGTGATGGGCACTGCTGATCCAGTGGTCAGAGCAGACCTCTTGCAGGGGATGGAATGTGAAGGGGCTGGCCATGTGTGGCTGGTCTCTTCAGTCACAGCCAGTACCACAGTGTTCTTTCTTGAGACAGCCTGTCGCCCAGGCTGGAGTGCAGTGGTGTGATTACAGCTCACTACAGCCTCTACCTCCTGAGCCCAACTGATCCTCCCACCTCAGCCTCGTGGGTAGCTGGGACGACAGGCGTACACCAGCAGCCCAGCTAATTTTATTTTTTTGTACAGATGGGGTCTTGCTACGTTACCCACACTGCTTTCAAACTCCTGAGCTCCAGTGATCCTCCCGCCTCAGCCTCCCAAAGTGCTGTGGATTATAGGCGTGAGCCACCGGGCCCTGGCTCACAGACCGCCCAGGAAGCTCTCCCAGGAGGGCAGTGTCTCAGGTCCTCAGTGCCTTATGCGCCACTGAACCCGGCAGCTGCTGTGTCAATATTTGAAGATGGAGGCAAACACAGAGCGGCTGCATCTCATGAGGATTTGAGGAGTGCAGAGAAGTGGCTCTCGGCACTCCGGGGAGTAATTTGGGGTCAGTTTCTGGCCCAGTATTGTCTCTGGAAGCACTGCAGGACATGTAGAGTTATCCTTGGGGTCAACTCTAAAGGTCAAGTGCATGTGAAAATTATGGACAGTCACGTGTGCAGCTTGCTCACTTTTGCCCCAAGCACCTATCTCTTCACCACCGTGTGACCTCGGCATGGGGCGCCCGGCCATCCAGGGAGGCTGAGGAGCAGGGACCCTGGGCTGGAGCCTCAGATCCATGGCTCACTGCCTCTGGGCGGGTCTCAGCCTCCCTTGGACTCAGAACCTTCTTCCACGCTCGACTTTCCCAGGGATTGACTCCGGTTTCCCGAGAAGCTGCACCGGGGTATGTCTGGGTTGGTGATGTTGTGTGACGCCCGTGTGTGTCCTTTGTGTAAATCAGTGGCTGACCCTGGGGACTAGAGATGTCTAACCTGCTTGACTGGTAAGCACATCCGGTGCTTCCCAAAGTGGATTCTGTTGTACCCCAGGGTGACGGACAAGGATGCCCATGTCCTAACCCCTGGGACCTGTGAACGCACTGGTCTCCAAGACAAAGGGACATTTTCAGCCTCCATCTCAAAAAAAAAAAAAAGAGAGAGAGAGAAAAGCTCCCCTAGTCCACCCAGCTGGCCAAAGATGTGGCTGAAGGGCTGAGGTTGGAACCCACCCAGCAGTGACAGCAGAATGCGAACATCGATTTGTCACCATCGTATGACCAGGGAGGCACAGCCTCACCTCTCCCGTGGGTCACTGGGACTCAAGGAAGCCCCCGCCCCTCAACCGGCAAACCTGTTTTTTAAAAGGCATGGCATCCCCACTAAACGTCGACTTCATGGCTGCTGGTTTTTTATTTTTTTTTTTTCGGAATCAAAAGGCCCTGTTCTGACTTTGCCTTTGAAATTATGCGACTAGGAGTCATGCATGCAATTTGAGATTGGCAATCATCGTGGAGGCTTGGGAGTTCCTTGGGAATGAGAAAATCTAACCTAGGAGCTGTTTTGAAATGTAATGAAATCTTTATGAATACAAAATTTAGCAATTGGTGAAGTTGACACATTTTTGTAGCTGTGGAGACATTTCATAAGATCTTAATTCTATTTTTTTTCTTTTTTTTTTTTTTTTGAGATGGAGTTTCACTCTTTCACCCAGGCTAGAGTGAAGTGATGCGATCTCAGCTCACTGCAACCTCTGCCCGCCAGGGTTCAAGAAATTCTCCTGCCTCGGCCTCCCGAGTAGCTGGGATTACAGGCGCCTGCCACCACGTCTGGCTAATATTTGTATTTTTAGTAGAGACATGGGTTTCCCCATGTTGGCCGGGCTGGTCTCGACCTCCTGACTACAGGTGACCCACCTGTCTCAGCCTCCAAAAGTGCTGGGATTACAGGCGTGAGCCACCGCGCCAGGCCATAAGGTCTTCATTCTGATCCTGCCGTTTTCTTTCTGTATGGCTGGAGCTGGTCATTTCCTCACCGGGACCCCCTCCAGACCTCTGGCATTGCATTTTGCCAGGGCCCCTGTGAAACGTGAGTACCCGAGGCTTTATTCCTATAGGGCTCCCCAGGGCCTGCCAACATGTATTAAGCATTTACTGTATGCCAGGCTTTTTAGGTGGATTAACTAATCTTTGTAAATATCCCATATGGCAACTACAATGATTACTCCCTTCTTCCAGTTAAAGCAGCCAAAGCAGAGAGTAATTATGACCTGCCCGTGGGCAGGCAGGTAGTGAGAAGGCTGGGTGCCAGGCAGTTGGCTCCTAAACTCGCTCTCAAGAAGCTCCCTGTTTCTGCCCCAGTGGCTCTCATTCCTGTGATGCCCCACCGCTCCCCCTCCCCTTTAAAAATGTCTTTTAAATAATGGAAAATATAACAAAATTCACCACCAAATGGTATACAAGGCCAGGCACGGTGACTCATGCCTGTAGACCCGGCAACTTGGGAGGCCAAGGTGGGAGGATGGCTTGAGTTCCAGAGTTCAGGGCTGCAGTGAGCTATGATCGCACCACGGCCCTCCAGCCTGGGACACACAGTGAGGCCCTGTCTGGCAATAAAGGGAATTGGAATCTTTGTGCAGTGCTGGTAGGAATGTATAATGGTACTACCACCGTGGAGAAGCCTGGCTATACTTCCAGAAGTAAAACACAGGAGTTACATGTCACCACAGGACCCAGCAATCCCAGTCCTAGGTACATGCACAGGAGAATGGAAAACAGGTGTTCAAACACATACACATCCATAAATGCTCGCAGCAGCGCGATTCACACACAACTGCCCAAAGGGAGGATATGTCCATCAGAGCATCTCCTTTTCATAACACATATTTTGTTCCACCCACCTTTTCTCTCTTGAAATAAGAGTTAACGTACCTACACTCAATTATTAAAGAAACAGGCCAGGTGCGGTAGCTCGCACCTGTAATCCCAGCAGTTTGGGAGGCCGAGACGGGTGGATCACTAGAGGTCAGGAGTTTGAGACCAGCCTAGCCAACAGGGTGAAATCCCGTCTCTACTAAATATACAAAAATTAGCTGGCCGTGGTGGCGGGCACCTGTAATCTCAGCTACTCGGGAGGCTGAGGCACGAGAATCGTTTGAACCTGGGAAGCAGAGGTTGCAGTGAGCCCAGATCCTCGCCACTGCACTCCAGCCTGGGTGACAGAGTGAGACTGTGTCTCCAAAGAAAAAAAAGAAAGAAAGAAAGGGGAAACCAGAAGCCAGGACGCAAACACGCTCACAGGAAGGAGGCCCCATGAAGACGGAGGCCGAGACTGGGCAATGTGTTTACAAGCCAAGGAACGGCCGGAGGCACTCGGCAGCGGTCAGAAGCTGGGAGGCTCAGGAGGGATTCCGCCACAGAGCCTGGGAAGGACGCAGCCCTGCCCACACCCAGATCTCAGACTCCCGGCCTCAAGAACTGAGAGCCAATGAGCTTCCTCAGCCAGTTTATGGTGCTTTGTGACAGCAGTCCCGGTAACTCCAGTGTTTCGTTTCTGCGTGGAACAGAGCTGGTTCCAGGCCTGGCTCGCAGGAAAGGGCAGGGCTCCTCTGCTCCTGCAGGATGTCCAGTGGGATTGGCTCCCTTTCCAACTCCCATGGGGCGGCCTGGCAGTTGTTGAGCTGCTGCTTTGTAGTTCACGAGGCCACACCCATCTCCAGGAAGGTGCTCCGTGACGAGATCTCAAAACAGGGCCTGCTCCCAATCCCAGGCTGCCTCCTCAACGCAGGCTGAGCCTACCTTTTATTGCCCAACAGGGAAGCTCTCAACCCCGATTTCTAGACTCTGGCTTGTGGGGTAGACAGGCAAGCCACGAAGGCCCCCGTGTGCAACAAGGAGGTGGCGTTGCGCCCAGTCCACCTGTCACTGGAAAACGACTCCAGAAGCCGCCGTTGGGGAGGCTCCCGAATGCGTTCACGGAGGCTCAGGCCTAGACAAGACGCCAAGAGCCAGGGCCAACCTGCCTTTCATGCTCCGGTGTCTGCAGCAAGGTGGGCTGGATTTTCAGATGGCTTTTTTAAAACTTAGCTTCCCAGTGGGGGAATGGGGAACTCCAGCAGAACCGGCAGTTGGAGGAGGGGCCTGTGGGTGGCTGTCCTAGATACAGAGGGGAGGGAAAGAGGTCCCCAGTAGGTGGCCCTCCCAGTTAACTCTCACCACACCACCACACCGGGCTGGGTTGCCCCTCCTGCCAAGAGGGCACCAGGCAGACCCCATGCACCATCCTCTGCCCCAAGACGCCTGCAGCCCCCGCCCTTGGTCAGCATCAGCTCCGCTCGTGTACCCATTCTGAAGAGGACAGCTGCGCTCACAGTGGTCGGCCCCTGCAGGGACCTGGCACGGAGGGCTGCGCGCATGGGCTGGCAGCCTGCGGGCTACCCTGGCGAGTGAGGTGCCTCGTCCGGCACAGTCTTTAAGGAAGCAAATACGCGTCACACTCAAATGCACTTTTGCAGACAAATAGACATTTCCAGAAGAACAGAGGGACCAGCTCTACCACCTGGGCCCATTGTCGAGTCAGCACCGTCCCACTCCTGTCCAGCTGCTGGCAGCAGGCACTGAGTGGACACACTCGGCAGCCAGCGGAGGGCGGGCCCACCACACACCAGCATGGGACACAGCCCCATACTGAGGTGGCAGGGGGAGGGCTCCCCAGGGCCTGGCACGCCTTCACCACTACCCACGCAGAGACAGGCTTGGTGTAAGGGGATTGGTCTGAGGGCCCCACGGTGCACAGCACCCCCTGAAGAATTCCTAGTTCCCACGGGCTGACTCCCCATCCTCAGTTTCATCATCCAATGATGGGGACCTGGACGCCCCACTTCCTGGGGCGGTTATGAGAATGCAGTAGGATGATGCAGGCAAAAGACTTTGGCAGCGCCTGGTAGAGCCAACAGTCAACATGCGGTCACACCACTGTGCCCAGGGTCGGTCCCATCCCGAGCTCTGTGGCCACGAGGACTCACGCACGTGCACACGCACGCAAGACTGCGAATGGTAAACTTTATTAATGGAAAATGGAATGCCTCGTTAACAGAAACCTTGATTTAAAAACGGCAGAACAAGAACACATTTATTAAAAAAAAAAAAAAAAGTGAGTTCACATTGTATTGAGCTACAACACGGTGGCAGGATTTGCTTTGCTTTTAAAAAGATCCCCCAAGTTCAAGGGAACCCTGGCTACCAGATTCAACAGTGCATCTGCCCACCTGAAAACTCGCAGTGAGTGGGACTTAGTAGCGGCGGGTGAAGTGGGGATATGGGGGGGGATGGGGGTGTGGGTGCGGGACTCTGCTGCCCCGGTCCTGGCTGGCCACTCCGCCACCTTCCAGTCCGCCACCTGGCACCACGTGGCCCTGGGAATGTCCACCTTGTGCAAAGCCGCCTCGCCTAGGAACAAAGTCAGACATTTTTTCCCCTTGAAGTGCTCAGCGTTTTCATCGTAACATGGGTTCAGTAACGGTCCCGCAGCCTTTAGAGCGCTTGGGTTTTTTTTCCACGTGAGAAAAATCATCATCACACATTGTATTCCAGGTAACTGAAGAGCGTTATTTGAATAAATTGCAAAGAGCTGCTTTTTGCTTTGTTTTCAAAACATCCAACCCAGCCAGCTGATCAAACATGCAAAAACGGGAGAGGAAGTGAGGAGCAGGAGCAAACCACTGTCCTCCTCGGACAACACGCCTTACCCCGCCACTCCACCGCGGCTTGCCATGTGCCCCGGCCCCGAGGGCCCAGACAGGCCCCTCTCGCCACCTAGAAGAGAAGAAGGGTCTGCAAACACTCCATCCCTGGGGAAGCCCCTGGACACGTGTGGGGGCCACAGCCACCCTCGTCCCCGGAGCCAGCCCCATACCTTGCCACCTGGCGTGCTCCCGGCTAGCCGCGCCTGCGTCCATGGTACCCTGCCAGGCACGCGCCTGGTGCTCCTCCAGCCGCTGGTTGTGCTCTCCCCAGTCACGGCCACCCCTTTGCCAAAAAAAAAAAGCAGACATGCAGCCGTCTGATGAGCCTCCAGGATCGCGCTGGGAGCAGGCGCATCAACCCTGACCTCAGCCGCGTGGCGGATCATGCCATACAGCAAGGGCTGCAGCCGAGTGGGCAAATCATGGGAAGTGACATTTCCCCAAAAACTGACGTGCCAGTAAGCACGTGAGAAGGGGCTCAACGCCACCTGGAAATGCCAATCCAAGGCACAGCGAGACACTACCTCCCCCGGGCTGGGATGCTAGAATCACACAGTAACACGCACCATGGAGGGTGCGAGGAAAGGGAAGAACCCTCGTCCACTGCTGGTGGAAATGTAAAATGGTGTGGCCACTGTGGAAAACAGTTTGGTGGTTCTTCAAAAAGTTAAGGGCAGAATTACCACGACCCAGCAAACCCAGTCCCACCTGACAGAAATGAAAACGTGACCAAAGACATCTGTGCGTGAATGTTCCTGGCAGCAGGATTCCTAACAGCCAAAGGGAGATGGGCCCCAACGCCCATGAACCGATTAGCAGATAACGCCATGTGGTGTGTCTGGACCATGAACTGATTAGCAGATAACGCCATGTGGTGTGTCCGGACAATGGAGTGTTCAGCCTTAACCAGGACGGAAGCGCTGGCCCAGGCAGCATGTGGAGATGAGCCCTCAATGCATGAGACTTAGGGAGAAGCCAGGCCCAGCAGGCACACCGCGCAGGCCAAGAAATGACTCAAGACAGCAAATCCAGAGCCAGAAAGGAACCCGTGGCTATCGAGGGCAGGGGAGAAGGGGGTGCGGCTGCTAAGAGGAGCAGGGTTTCTTCTGACATGATGAAAATGCTTCGGAATCGGCCTTGGGGATGGCTGCACAGATCCACCCACATGCAAACCTCCAATGACTGCACACGTCAAACGGGAAGTACGTGTCCTGTGAATTATACTTCAAGAAAGCTATTTTTTTTAAAGTTTCAGACAGAAACTCTGGGAGATGAAAATCTGAGTCCCGTGTCCTGAGTCCTAAGTGGCCGTGCAGGAAAGCAGCCAGACCCAATCTGCATGAGTGTCTGCCTGCTGTGGGTTGCCGGCTGCAGTGACAGTCAGGCCAAGTGAGCCCACAGGCCCGAGAGGGGTCATCGGAGCCCCCAACACACACCTGCCAGGCAAGCACAATACCACCCTGGATTGAGTGGAAAGCACGCGTGTGGCACCTGCCCTTGGTGACCCGAGCGTGCCCAGCCACTGCTCACTATGTCTTTGGTTCTGAGTTTCCCATTTACATTCCCAAGTTATTTACCACAAAACCCACTAAGTGACAGGACAGGAATGCTAATGAGGTCACCCAGAACACTTTACACCAACTGATCAGAGCACTGCCACCGTCTGTGCTGCCCAGAGATGCAGGAGAAGCTTCAGGTGGGACACTTGGCACGGCTCCGAGTCAAAGTCCCTGGCAGAGGTGGAAGAGCCTCTCAGCGTAGAGGGAGGGATGGACAGGGGAGCACAGGGGACCAAAACCCACACTGCGGCAGTGGGCAGGGGCCAAGGCAGCCCTGGGCCGGGGCTGGAGACAGACAGGACACTCATCTCACAGAGGAAAGCAGGGCGGCAACTGCAAAGTGGTCCTGCCACCAGCCTCCTCACGGCCAGTCCAGGCAGCAACAGGGCAAACAGGCAGGGGTGACCGCAGCTGGCCAAAGAAACCAGAGAGGCACCCAGAGTCCTCCCAGACAAGCCCTGTACCCCAGTAATGCTGACGAGACTCAGGACAGCCCCCACAGCTGCAGTGCTGGTGAAGGTGGCTTTGAACACCTATGGAGGACCTGGCCTAGTGTGTCCTCAGCCCTGAGTCCTGGGGGGAAGGTCCCCATAAGCGATTCTAATAGGCAGGGCAGGGTTGAGTAGCCCCACCCCAGACCAACTAGGGGTCAGAGAGAAAACCCGAGGAAGACACACGTAAAGAGGCAACATGGCGGCAAGGGCAAGGCCGCTCTACCACGGACGGGGCAGGACTGACAGCTTCTGCGCTGTCTCTCCCAGTGGAAACGCAGCCCCTGTGATTGAGACATTTACAACTGCAGGCGCTCCCCAGCTCGGGAATGGGGATGGGCCATTTTGGGCGATCTGGACAGTTCCATCCCTGAGAGCCTGTTCTGCGCTTTCTTCTTGAGAACCTGGACTTTCTGAGTCAGGAGTTTCAAATGGCAGGACCCGTGGTAGTCCATCCTAAAGCTGCCCTAGCTGAAACCAAACCTTGGGCACATGCCCAGCCAGGCACCAACCTCTTCCCAGGCTAGGACAGATGCTCCCCACCCGACTGGGGCTCACTCACTAACCTGGGGGGAGGGGGCAGACCCCGGCCTTCACTCAGCCTCTTGTCGGAGCCGTAGCCCCCCCAGCCATCACGGGAGTCCCGGCCGTGGCGCTCTGGGGGTCCTCCGTGGCCATGGCGGTCATCTCCATAGTGCTGGAAGGCAGGAGAGGGACAAGGTGACACTGACCACGTCACCCACATAGGCCCACCTTCCAGGAGGACTGTCTACCGAAGGCCCCAGGGCAGCAGGTGGGCCAGAGCCAAGAGAAGACGGCAGGGCGAGGCCTCAGCCCTGGTGGGCCCTGCTTCGCTGACCCTCTGCATCCTGGCTCCCCTCCTCGCACCCCTACAGCTGCATCACTGCCGTGAACTGCCCCAGGAGCGTGGGGAGCCCTGGTGTTACTGCCCGCAACAGCTCTGCTCAAGGTCCACTAAGATGTCACCGAGCCCTGTCTTCCCTGAGGAGCTGGGCACTGCCTCCTTTCTGATCACAGGAGTGCCCTCGGGCGGGTCAGCACCCCTGTGCTCTGGCGGGGCCACACTTCCAGCCTCCCTGGCCAACCAACTCTGCACAGAGGAGCCAGCAGTCACGAAGCAGGCAGGTGCTGCCTGTCGCCATAGGCCATTACTCTGCAACCCAACTCCCACCTCTCCACCAGGCTGCTGCCTTCTCAGAACTCATACCCTGCCACCACGCACGGGGCACCCGCATGGCACCACAGAGATTTAGGGGCCACTCTTGTGGTCTTCAGCCCCCAGTGCCCACCCAGCATGGACTTGAAACATGGAGAACCCCAGGCTCCCCATGCCCCCGACCCTGGCACATGTGGGCTAAATGACAATCACCATTTGGGTTCTTAGGGGCACGCTACAGGCACCAAGACCCAAAGGCTCCCTGAGCAAGTGGACAATGAAGAGACACTTGAGGTTTCTACTGGATAAAATGAAGAACAAGCCCGACATATTTGAAAATGACAGAAACTTGCACATTAAAAAACAATCAAATATTTGCACAATTTTTTTTTTTTAGACAGTCTTGCTCTTGTTGCCCAGGCTGGAGTGCAATGGTGTGATCTCAGCTCACTGCAAGCTCCGCCTCCTGGGTTCAAGCAATTCTCCAGCCTCAGGCTCCTGAGCAGCAGGGATTACAGACACTTGCCACCATGCCTGGCTAATTTTTTTTATTTTTAGTAGACACAGGGGTTTCACCATGTTGGCCAGGCTGGTCTCGAACTCCTGATCTCAGGTGATCCACCCACCTCAGCCTCCCACAGTGCTGGGATTACAGGCACGAGCCACCACGTCCCGTTAAATATTTGCGCATCTAGTCGCTGGCCAGAACCCGCACATCCATACCCGCCACACATGCTGAACTGCCACCTCTCCGGGATAAAGCGGCCGCCTGATGAGAAATGGTGAGTCATGCCCGCACAGCAGCACAGGGGCCCTAGGGCTTGGCATCGCGGCTCTACTCACCTGCCCATCCCGGTGGTCTCCCATCATTGGCCTCGAACCCTCCCTCCTGCAAAAGGAAAAGATCCTGTTCAAACAGCGCCAGGCACTACTACACATTTCTGTAGCTCAGGTAAGTTTCACGACTGGGATACTTATTCCATCCCATCACATAAAAAGTGTAACTGGCCTGGAAAAAAGCAAAAAGCTAGCTCAAATCGAAAGGCTTTTCTCTGGGGGCAGGAACAAAGTCGGATCCTAAAGAGAAGGGAATACAGATCTCACTGAACTCAGATTCCTCAGAGAGCTCTCAGTCAGGGGAACAGGGACAGAGGCCTCCAATGATCCCTAATCTTTGGTCTGACCCAACGCGTGGGACTTGCCAAAATTCACACCAACTCCACCCCAAAATCCAGCAGAATGAAGAGTGTGGCCTCTCAGCCTCCCTTTCCCATTCTGCCCACTCTGACAGTCCTTCTAAAGGAGCCAATGAACGGGGAAATGGGTCAGAGATGTGCAGCTGAGGGGAGCCCAAAGACAGGACTTTTAAACTGGAAAACCAAGTGCTGTCTTCTTAATAAACTAGATGTACTCCTCATTTCAAAAGGCTAAAAAGCCCACCCAGACCCTCGAAATGCAAAACAGGCCTCATGAGAAATTTTGCATGTCCTCCATCAATTCTCTGGTAGCTCTCGGGCACAGGAAGCTCTGCTGGTTGTCCAGGCACGAAAGCCCCAAAGCCCCAGCATGCCTCAGGTCACGCCTCTCCTTAGCGGCGCCAACGGAGAGGGGGAGCAGCTATGGAGAGACCTCCCAGGAAGCTATGAAACCCAGAACAAGGTTGTGCTGACAAACATCGCTGCCTCACAAGAGAGCTCGGTGTCGGGGGGCCTCCACCCAGGTCCCTCCTGGCCACGCGGGAACAAGCTCTGAGATGCCTTCCCATGAGGCAAGCTGGGGATTCTGTAAACGGCCGCCAATTCCAGCAACTCGCTCAAGTTCTGGGCAAGGTCAGAGTCACCCACTGTGCATCTAAGAAGTAAACGAGGCTTCAGAGCACACAGGAACCCCTGCACTGGGCTGAGAATGAGGTCAGCTGGATGCGCCAGTGCCCACAATGACTGTGGCTAAAGGAGGGGACAGGACCACTGACCTGTCGATGGCGTGGTCCTGGTATTGGCCCCGGTCTCGATGATCGAAATCGTGGAAGCGGTGGTCCGGCCGGGGAAAGTCCGCGCGGTATCTGTCCTCCATCGCCACACGCTTTCCTTCTGGCCAATAGGCATCATCTCGTCTGGTTTTTATTTTAAAAGAATGCAAATTCCATTTATGAAAGGAGGAGAAAAAGGGAGGAGGTGGAGGTGGGGAGGGGAGCTCTCTCCCCAGACCCAGTATCGTTTAAAATGCCCTGCAGGGCTAATCTCTAAACACTCGATCATCATTGCTTTGATTTGATAAATTAAAACCCCCATTAACAGCCGAGAGGTACACTTGTATTCTCATCCAACAGTCCCGAAAGGAGCACTGCTGTGAACTCATTGTCTCATGAGACTGTTAATACCCTGATCCCCACTCATGAGCACAAATGCAAGTGAAATGAAATATTTGATTCTTCTGGAATAGCATTCGAGTTGCCACACTTTTACTTTCCCTGCCTTCCACCGGAGCCTGAATCTCCCTCTGAGTTTCTTGCAAAAGCAAAGAGAATTAGATGAGGTGATGGTGAACTACACACAGCTCCGGATGGCATCCAATTATCTTCTTGATTTTTACCAGAAAACTAGGCTCATGGAGAGTGGGGTGACAGGTGACTGTCAATTAAGCTGTTCCAGGTAGCTAGAGACCAATAAACCTACTTTCTAAACCAAAGGCAATTTCCTTTTCCACAGCGCCTGCTCTGCCTCTCTGTCTACAAGGACACGAGATTGGCAGAGACAGCGGTGGCCAACTTGGGCCTAATGGGCATTTGGTTGTCTCACAAGACAGAGAACAGTTATGCTCCACGGGGAAGTGGAGAGGAAAAGCATCACAAACCCTTCAGCAAGTGGCAGCCATCAAGTTTCCCAGAATAACTCAAGTTGGGGGAGATGCTACACAGCCTCGAGTGGTGACAGTGAACTAATAAACCTGCAGCGGCCAGTGAGAGCTACAGGGAGTCCCCAGGGCGCATGCTCCATATCAAATTTCATTCTCCCCCTCCCGGGACGGAAGGGAAGCCGCTGTTCTGTTGGAAGGGTGAACACCGCTGCCACGCTGGCCTCCGTCCTGCCCGCGCTCTGGGCAGGACTCACCGATCCAGGTCGTAGGGCCTCCGCCCCGGCCGCCGCTCCTGCTCGTAGCGCAGCTGCTCCTGCTGGCGCCGCAGCTCCTCGCGCTCGCGGTGGATGCGCTCCTGCTCCTTCCTGCGCTCACGCTCCACGCGCATGCGTTCCCGCTCTAGCCGCTCCCGCTCCATGCGCTCCCGCTCCAGCCGCTGGCGCTGGCACTCGAGCTGCAGGCGTTCCCGCTGCAGCCGGGCCTTCTCCTTCCGCTCATGGAAGGCCTCGAGGCGCTGCTCCCGCTCCCGCTGCTCGCGCTCCCTGCGGGGACAGGCGAGGCTGCCCTGAACCCCCTGTGTGAGCCTCCACGGAGAAAAAGCCCGGTGCCCAAAACTGGGTGTGAATTGGAAGCAGAAAAAAATACTGGATCCAAAAGCTCACCGGGCTTCCCTAAAGCTGCGCGTGCAGGGGGTTACCTTACCTAAGAAAGTCACCTCAAGAAAAGCAAAGGCAGCACAGCTGGCAACATTTCTAGGTTCGCTCAAGAACATTTTCCAAATGCTATGAGCACAGCTTTTGCTTTACTGAGCAATATTTGAGGAAAAGTGACAAGAGAACGCCGAGTATCCCAACATGAAAACGCCGAATGTCAAGGCAGAGAGGGACAAACCTTCAAGACCACAGCCAAGAATGGAGCCGTGGCAAAATGACAACTGGACTCGGCTTGCAGTTTCTGACCTTGTGTGAGAGGTTTCAATAGGGAAGACCGAGACTTCAGCACCCAGGGACCATCCCATCCCATCAAAGTCACACACGGCTGGGTTTTGCGCACCGGCCAAGGTCCAACACCAGAGGAGGGGCAAAAATAGACTTTGAGCCAGCAGAAGGCTCAGCCTGTAATCCAGCACTTAGGGAGGTTGACGCAGGAGGAATGCTTGAGCCCAGGAGTTCAAGATCAGCCTGGCAACATAGCCAAACCCCATATACTGTAAAGGGCTTCCCTGACTTTATTTCAAGACAGGGTCTCACTCTGTCACCCAGTCTGGAGTGCAGTGTTGTGATCACAGCTCACTGCAGCTTTGAGCTTCTGGGCTCAGGCGATCCCCCCACCTCAACCTCCTGAGTAGCTGGGACTACAAGTGCACGCTACCATGCCCAGCTAATTTTTAAATATTTTGTAGAGGTGGGGGTCTCGCTACATTGCCTAGGATGGTCTCGAACTCCTGGCTTCAAGTGATCCTCTGGCCCTGGCATCCCAAAGTGCTCGGATACAGGTGTGAGCCACTGCACCTGGCCCTTTGATGACTTTCATGCCACCTGGCATGTCTGGCGGCTCATGTGTGAACAGGTGCTGGCCCCTGCGCCTCAGGGACCCAGGCGAAGCACAACACCCGCCGGCCCAGGCACTGGCTCTCGGGCACACAGACTCCTCACTCCAAGTACAGCTGGGAGAAGGACAGCCACCCCCAGAGGAAACCACCAGCCCACCACCCCGCCCAGCTCCACTCACCGCCGCCTCTCCGTTTCTCGGATCTCCCGTTCCCGCTGCCTCTGGCGCTCTCTCTCCCTTTGTTCTTTGATTTTATCAAACGACAAGATGTCTCTCTTTTCTTTGCTTTCTGACTTGCGATCCTGACTCTTGGAGCTCTGTTTACCAAAACTGGTTTATTAATGTCAGGAAAATGATTGCAACACACACACAATGGAGATTATGCACGTGTGGATGAGACTAAAATTCTTTGGCCCCACATGGTGTAGATGGAAGGCTGTGGTCTCCAGACCAGAGGCCCAGGCATAGGCTGCTTCCCTCCAAGTTTGCGTTTTACTGCCTAATCCAGAATCCTGCTTTCAAATGTCAAGGGGCATTCATGGAAGAGAAGAGGTTGGCCCATGCCTCAAAAAACCTACAGGCACAGTTTTTCTAGCATAGCACAGCCAAGGACTGACATAATCCAAAGCAAACCTAGGCCTCTGAGAGCCATGGGGCACATCCGCACAGGGCCACTGTGGCCATTAGTTCAGAGGGGGACAGCAGTCAGGCCAGCTGTTTGGACAGCTGAAGGGCAGACTGCATGTTTCACATCTCAACTGCTGGCTCAGGACTCAGGCAGACAGCTCTAAATAGAATATGCCAGGCCAGGCGCAGTGGCTCACGCCTGTAATCCCAGCACTTCAGGAGGCCGAGGTGGGCAGATCACGACATCAGGAGTTCAAGACCAGCCTGACCAACATGGTGAAACCCCATCTCAAGTAAAAAAACAAAAGTCAGCCAGGCGTGGTGGCGCATGCCTGTAATCCCAGCTACTCAGGAGGCCGAGGCAAAAGAATCACTTGAACCTGGGAGGCGGAGGTGGCAGTGAGCTGAGATCACACCACTGTACTCCAGACTGGGAAACAGAGCAGGACTCCGTCTCAAATGAATAAATAAATAAATAAATAAATAGAATATGCCAAAATGCTTTAATGCAAAACGGTGCTCCTAATAAGGTACAGAACACTAATAGCCAATGTCTGTAATTTATTTTGTGTAGGTTTTTGGTTTTTTTGAGACCCAGTCTGGTTCTGTTGCCCAGGCTGGAGTGCAACGGCTCACTGCAGGCTCAAGTGATCCTCCCACCTCAGTCTCCTGAGTAGCTGAGACCACAGGTGCACACCACCATGCCTAATTTTTCTATTTTTGTAGAGACGGGGTTTCGTCCTGTTGTCCAGGCTGGTCTCAAACTCCTGAGTTCAAGTGATCCGCCTGCCTCATCCTCCCAAAGTGCCAGGATTACAGGCGTCAGCCACCCGCACCCAGCCTACATTCATAATTTTCTATCTGTGGCATAAAGCTCAGAGCTGTAATGACTGACTCCCATTTCAAGGTTCTCCAAGGCCTCACCCAAACTAGCTACACACCAGACCCTCCCAGGAAGCTTTTAAACAACACAGAACCTGAGGCCTCCTGCTGATCCACACAGAATCTCTGGGGCAGGGGCTTGGGAAATGACATTGTTAAAAAGCTACTCAGCTTATTTTCCTAATTAGTTCCCATAGGAGAGAAAGAGCAAGCAATGAAAGACAAACCAAGCCAACAGAAAGACAGGTAAAGGTCAAGGCGGAGACATTACACCAATTATTAATAAAATGCAGGCTGGGGAGGAAGGGGCATACATACACAGGGAGACATCACCCAGCACTTTGATGGCACGCTTTGCCTATGAGACGAGCAGATGTCTTACACACACTGCAGTGGAGTAAGAAGGGGACAGGTGCCCACGTACCACCGCACAGTGGGCAGCACAGCAGGCAACAGTGCCAGCACTCCTGGGTTCTCAGGCCAGCTTAGCCACTTACTAGTGACCTGGCAGGTGCAACACACGCAGGAGTCCCCTTCACAACCTTTCTGAACAGCACTTCATTTCAAAATTTAAAAGTTAAAAGAAGCTGGGGCTAGTGGCTCACACCTGTAATCCAGCAAGTTTGGAAAGTCAAGGCGAGAGAATCACTTGAAGCCAGGCTAAGCAACAAAATGAGACACCCCACCCTTTATTTTTTAATAGGTAAATATTATCCATAAAATTTTTAAAAAAATGTAAAAGCAAAAAGAAAAAAAAGCAAAAAGGAAAAAGGCCAAATCTACATGTCTGTATGTAGAAACCTCCATGGCATATTACACAGAAAATGCAAGCTCCAGCACATCCTCTGTCTGTGGTCCCACGGCACGCACAGGGAACTTGTGTGCAGAGGAAGCCGAGGAGCCCAGCCGGACACACGGAGGCTTTAGTATGCCCGTGCTGCATCTCCCCGAGCTGACCAGATGTTTTAATCACGCACATGTGGTCACTATTTATTTTTCAACATCACAGTGACATGGGGGTAAGATTATGGGTCTTTTTCAATGTTCTACTCTAGATTTCTCTGTATCTTATGATTTTCATGTGAAAAATGACATTAGGAATTGATACTTTATAAAATCCAAATGTTCATTTTAAAAGCTAAGTCTTGGTTGGGCGTGGTGGCTCACCCATGTAATCCCAGCACTTTGGAAGGCTGAGGCTGGTGGATCACTTGAGGTCAGGAGTTGGAGACCAGCCTGGTCAATGTGGCAAAATCCCATCTCTACTAAAAGTACAAAAATTAGCCTGGTGTGGTGGTGCGTGCCTGTAATCTCAGCTACTCAAGAGGCTGAGGCAGGAGAGTCGCTTGAACCCAGAACGCAGTGGCTGCAATGAGCGAGATCACGTCACTGCACTCCAGCCTGAGCGACACAGCAAGACTCCGTCTCAAAAAAAAAAAAAAAAAAAAACCTAAAGTCTTAACCACACAAAGTGGTCCTGGCTGAATACGGTGAACTCTGCGTTCATTAAAAAAGCACAGTCACCTCACGAACATCTTAGCTAGAACCTGCAGCTGGGAAGCAGAGGTTTTTATTGTTTTCCAGAGTGAAAAACGCAAATGAGATGCTATTTTGTCTAGTTGTGAGCACAACTCGAGAGGCAGCTCTTGATCTGGTAACATGACCAACACTCTGTCCTAGGCTGGTCTCTACCTTTTCGGTTAATTTAATAGAAACTAGAAAATCAATGAAAGAAAGTAACCTGCTATTAAGTCAACCAAAGAGAAGGATCTGCCTTCCAGCTTGAAAAGCCTGGGTCTGGCCCATCCTAGCCTATGGTGGAGCTGCTGTGTGAACCGATGCTCTGTCGGAAGGCGGCACATCCCAGTCAGGAACCAGTACGGGGCCAGCACATGGAGGGAAGCAAACACGGAGGAGCACTGCTCTGCAGAAAGCGCCGGGATTCACGTGTGTGTCTGTATCTACAATCTACACAATTATCATGCCTCCTACAAACTCCAAAGAACTCTTTTAAGATTTTAAAGGCGAAACAGCATTGTTTTCATAATGCGAATCAAACGGGTCGTGCAGCCATCGTGAGAAACAGCTGGCCCTGAGATGGCGGAGGCAATACTCACTCTCTCTTTGGACCTGCTGGTGGTTTTCACGCTAATGACAGGCTCTCCTTTCGATTTATCCATCACAACCGTCCGCTCCATTCCTCTGCTTCCTTCAGGACAAAACACAGCAAACTATGAAAACCTGTGGACGCCCCAACTTCCCGTAGTAAACAGCGCTCTGATGGACTCTGGACACACAAGGCGTGAGTCAAGTGACTGACACCAGCCTTGGGAGCCTCTATTTCTCATCTATTGTGAGCGACACACTAACGCGGGCACAGCACAACGGGGGCACCCTCACGGGTCTTTGTACAACTGGAGGGATCTGTTCCCAACCTACAGCTTAAACCTGCAGCACGCACACAGGCACAGCCGTCCCGCAGAGCCCTCTGTGACCCTCCACACTAAACCCACACAGCTCTGGAGCTGGTCTATGCTGTCACTACTCCCTGACGTTCTGTGAAGCTCTGCAGTATCCAGTCTGCGCTCGGAATCACACTGCAGCTCTGAGGGAGTGCCTTGCCAGACGGGTGGGCTTCCCTCCATTCATTTCCAGCAATAAAGGCTTCCCAACCAATTCTCTCTCCTGACAACAGAACCACCAGGCTCTAAGCGCTGGAACAATGACTTATTTGGGGAGATTTATAATACTTGAGGAACATTTTAAAAACACGTTCCTCATGAGACTCGGGGTAAATTAGCCCGAGAGCTGAAGATCCAGCTTGTAATGTGCTGTACCAAATTTCAATGCTCCAGATGGCTGGGTTTTGTTTCTGTTTTTTTTCTTCCTTGATGGGGGAGGTGGAGTTGGCTTATTTTTTTTTTGCCACAAAACACTCTGAGTCTTATAGAGATTCAAAGGTGTAAAGCACAATGAACTTTTACAAAATGACAACAGAAGTGGCATCGTCCAAATACAACCACTTCAACAGATGCTTGGAGGTTTCAGTTTTCTCTGTATTTTTACTACCTCCAGCTTTAACATAATGTGGGAAAAACTTGACTGCACACCTGCAAAATAGCATCAGGTTAGTTACAAGAAACTTGGACAACTCACTCTTGCGAATCCCACACTACAATAAGCCAAAGGCCCTGAGAAAGCCAGAACTCAGGCAGCTGAGTTCAGCAATACATGTCAAGCCCTGAGTCCCAAGCACTTCTGGATTCCTGATGTTGTATGGAAACTCCTTTAAGCCATTTCATCAACAGACTTGTTTCTTCAACGGTGACATATGAACAGCGAAACAGCCATGTCACCAGAGCTTGCTGTCCTCATCTTCCCTCGGAACCCCACCTACTCACCACCCGTGCCAGGCCTTGGGCCTTACCCTTCCCCTAGCACTTAAAAGACTCTCATCACCTGATTTGGTGACTCTAGACCGACTTGTAGGTCCGGGTTTCAGCTCATCCTGGTCTTTTTCTTCCTTTTTAATGTCTTCAGGCTTTTTTTCCTCCTTCTTCTCAATCTTCTCCTCCTTCTTAATTACGGTTCTATTTAAAAACATGGTTATCAAATTGAGTTCACAAGACTCTGTAACAGGAACGGCTCACCCAGAGCCTCACTCACACATACTCAGATGTCCACGCAAAACAAAATCACCCCGGCGGCAATCAGGTGGGAAAAAATTATTTGAAAACCATAACAACAACAATACTACTCTTTAGATACAGGCCGTATTCCCACTTCTATTACTTGCTCAACTGAGGGATATGCACAATGAAATTCCTGGGGATGTACTTCCAAAATGCCAGACAGGCTGGCATGCAAGAGTGGCGTGCAGGTGGAGACGAGAAACATGCCAACTACATGAGAACACTTCTAAAAAGTTTACTTTAATGTTTCATCATGTATGTGTGGAACATTGTTTATAAGCTTTATAGGGAAAAGCATTTCTTCCCAATATAGCCTCAATAGGATAGAGGCCCAGTGGCAGGACGCCAAGCCCCCACTGCACAGAGTGGCAGGCCATTTACCCGTGAGGCCAACACCCCTTGGTTAGTAACTACTGCATACTTTTAGGGAGTTAAATGATGTGTTATGTGCCAGTGAATACAGGAAGGTGTTAAGTGCCATTTCAACCAAAAGCAACTTTCTTCTAAGCAGTGAAATAAATCATCTTCACCACTCAAACTCAGCTGCCGCGTTCCCTAATGCCATTCGTCTCAGGCAATTAAACTGCACACTGACTCAACACCAACAATGTGCCAGGGTCCAGGCAGGAAAGTCAGGCCTCTGCAGGGCCCTCCAGCAAGCACCTGTTGGCCTTTCCCCCACCGACCCAGGCAGGGTTCCTGGCAGAGCTCCAGCCATGCCAGGGAAGCCTCTGATTGCCCCATCTCCCTTGCCCTTCTCAACCTCCACATCATGGAGTTGTCTTTTTTTAAAAAAATAATACTCATTTTGAGAAAAACTGACTATTGTAAATCATCTTATCTCCTCTCCCTCATCCCTATGACGACCACGAGGGCGGCCTTACTGTCAATCACTGGGTCTGCCTGACTGTGGTGATCTACGGTGACGTTTTATAGAGTGTCTTAGGCGTGACATGAACGAGGTCATACTTCATATACTGCTCTACAGCTTACTTTTGTTACCTCATGGTATGCTTTAAAGAAGGGTCTTTAGGCTGGTCATGGTGGCTCATGCCTGTAATCACAGCACTTCGGGAGACCAAGGCAGATGGATCACAAGGTCAGGAGTTTGAGACCAGCCTGGCCAACATGGTGAAACCCCATCTCTACTAAAAACACAAAAACATTTAGCCGGGTGTGGTGGCGCATGCCTGTAATCCCAGCTACTCGGGAGACCAAGGCAGGAGAACTGCTAGAACCCAGGAGGCGAAGATTGCAGTGAGCCACGATTGCACCACTGCACTTCAGCCTGGCAACAGAGAGAGACTCCATTACAAAAAACAGAAAAAGGAAAAAAAAAAAAAAAAAAAGAAGGGTCTTTAGATCCTGAGACAGAACTCAGGGGGAATAAAAAGGAGGTGGCTGGATACAGGTGTGGGCAACCACTTCCAAGTAATTTTTAAAATTTTGATAGAGACAGGGTCTTGCTCTTTTGCTCAGGTTGGTTTCCACCCTGGCCTCAAGCAATTCTCCCACCTTGGTCCTGCAAAAGACTAGGATTATAGGCGTGAGCTGCTGCACCTGGCCCCAAGTTGAAATAAGTAGGCCCCTGAGTAATGGGTGTCAGATGAGCCTTTATGAGCTTGCGACGGGGCAGGACGGGACAGGGCGGGGGTGGGGGGTTGGCTCCTTTCACCTGCCGCACAAGATTCTGTATTTATTCATCTGCTTTCCTTCTAGTAGATAAATATATGTGCTGGAAAAAAGACTGGAAGGATATCCAACAAAAAGCATCATCCCTGGGTGCTGGGATTACACCTGACATTTACATGTGCTTTCTAGAGAACAACTATATAAAAAGCAGCACTCATCCAAGACAGCAAAGGCGAGCCCCTCTTCTTCCCTTCTTTGGAAAGCTTCTCTATTTCACAAGACCGACCACCAATCTAGAAATCCTTCAAACGGAAGGAAAGGCTAATGAAGGTGTCAATTTGAAGGAAAAAATAAGGTCAAAACAAATTTTAAAATGCTCAACCTCCTAGGCAAACAACCTGCAGGAAGTTTGGTCTTGAAGGTCTTAAGTTCATCACCCAGTTAAGAGCCATGGGGCTCCGAGCAACCTTCATAGGTTCAATCCCAGCCTTGCCGTTTCCCAGCAAACTCAGGCAGGACGTGTTCCCCTCTCTAGGCCTGTATCCTCTCCTACATAGAGCACGTGCCTCCCAGGGCTACTGCAAGGACCGAGAAAACTGCTGCATTCCCAATGCTGGCCACAGGACCAAGCCATACTGTTAGCTAATTATTACCACCTTTCCCACAAATACAGAAAAGCAATGAATGACACAAGATACCAAGAATACCGCAAACCTGCAACAACAGTTCCCCATCTTCTACCAATACAGACCTTTTTTTTCTCAGCAATGCTGATGGGATGTGTCTTTTTGAAGTTGCTGATTAAATTAGAGTGCTCACCAACCCCCCCCCCGCCCCGCTTCAAGTTCATGAAGGTTCATCTGACACCCATTACTCAGGGGCCTACTTATTTCAACTTGGGGCCAGGTGCAGCAGCTCACGCCTATAATCCTAGTCTTTTGCAGGACCAAGGTGGGAGAATTGCTTGAGGCCAGGGTGGAAATCAACCTGAGCAAAAGAGCAAGACCCTGTCTCTATCAAAAATTTAAAAATTACCAGGGAGTGGTAGCCCATGCCTGTAGCCCCAGCTACTAAAGAGGCTGAGGTGGGAGGATCACTTGGGCTTGGGAGGTCGAGGCTGTAGTGAGCCATGATTGCGTCACTGCACTCCAGCCTGGGTGACCCATCTCAAAAAGTAAAATGCTTTTTAAAAATAATAATTCCAATTAAATATAATTCCAATTTGGCCATGATGTAAATTGGTAATTACATCTTCAAAAACCCAGTTCAACTATGTCCACAGACATGTTTACCCTCTAAACTGCATTGACAATGTAAACTTAAGGCAGACACTCAGCCTTCTGAGACATTGCCCTGATCAGATACACCACCAAAATCTACCTTCTCAAAAGCCTACAATTGTGTTAAAAATATAAATAAGCCACACCTGCCTTGAAAGATCTGTCCCTACCTCCATTTTGATTCGATATAAATCACCCCTTTATAAAAATAGAACCTCAGACCCATGGTTCCCAACCACTAGGCCAACATACCCCAGGGTGCCACCGTGAACTCACAGGGTGCCTTGGGATATTTTTAATTTTGAAGTAAACACAGCAATACTTGCCATCTGTCAGACACAGCACCAACCAACTACTTGCTCAAAGTCATTCACTGCAACACTAGACCAGGCTACATTCCTTTGGATGATGCTTTATCTTTGAAAAACTGGGTTTATGACAGTTGCTGTGATTAGTAAGTGAGAACTACATGAAAATCAACATGGATGAGGAAATGATTCCAAGGTCTGAGAGGCTGTACAAGAGACCAGAATATGGAAAAGGACATACAAAATAGTATTCTTTCATTTTGTGTATACTGATTTTTCAAAAGGCTAATCACTTGTCAGGACACAAATACATGCTGAGGATCATCTGCATCCACTTTTTAAAGACACAGGCTACTTCGTTAAATAGCTTTAAACAGAAAGCTGAAGATTGGCAGTGCGTGGTGGTTCACACCTGTAATCTCAGCACTTTGAGAGGCCAAGGCGGGCAGATCACGTGAGCTCAAGAATTTGAGACCAGCCTTGGTAACGTGGCGAAACCACGTCTCTACAAAAAATGCTAAAAGTAGCCTGGCTGGGTGGTATATGCCTGCAGTAGTCCCGGTTACTTGGGAGGCTGGAGTAGGAGACTCACTTAAGCCTGGAAGGTGGAGCTGCAGTGCCACTGCGCTCCATCCTAGGTGACAGAGTGAGTCCCTGTCTCCAAAAAATAAATAAATAAAGCTGAATATTTAAGTGGCAGCAGAACACAAAAATCAGCTGAGACTCCAGCAGGAAGCTGGAAAGGCTGCGTGGGTAGAGGTGGGGACAGAGTGTGTTTTTCAAGGCCCACGGTGGCTGCCCTTGCCCTCCTCCCAGGGATTCCAAGAGGAGGTTTGAAAATTCACTTTACTTTTCAATTTTGATCTCCACAGAATGATGTCTGTCGACACTCGATAATTTTTCCTTCTTCACTTCGCACTCTTTTCTGTCGGAAAGCTTTTTCCCAGCAGGCTCGTTTTTGGCCTAAAATATAATGCAGACAGAAATGATGTGTGGCCCAGGCCTTCTCACTTGCAAACTCCATTTGCGAGTTACCATAGACAAGAACTGCCTCACCTTCTCTACGGAAATCATTCGTCCATGCAGCTCAGTCCTGTGGAGATGGCTGATGCACTTGGTCGCCTCGTCGGATGTTGACATGGTGACGAATCCATAGCATCGAGCTCCCGGGCTGCGGGCGTTTGTTACCACTTTGGCCCCAACAACCTTCATGAAAAAGGGCACTCTTACTGTCTCTTACAAATGACCACACAACTTGCTAAAGTTATTACCTGACAATCAGAATCATTTTCACTATTTGTCACCTTTCCCCATATTAGTACTTTTCCACTATTAGTTACTGAATTGGTTCCAATTAATCCTGACCTATCCAAATACAATTGCTTTTTTTTTTTTTTGAGACACAGTTTCACTCTGTCACCCAGGCTGGAGTGTAGTGTCCTGATCTCAACTCACTGCAAGCTCTGTCTCCTGGGTTCAAGCAATTCTCCTGCCTCAGCCTCCCAAGTAGCTGGGATTACAGGCACTGGCCACCACGCCCAGCTAATTTTTGTGTTTTTAGTAGAGATGGAAGTTTCCCCATGTTGGCCAGGCTGGTCTCCAACTTCTGACCACAAGTGATCTACCCCAGTCGGCCTCCCAAAGTGCTGGGATTACAGGCGTGAGCCACCGTACCCAGCCACTAAATACAATTGCTTTTAATACAAGATCAGTCATCACAATGAAAACACACAAACATGCAAGGTTATAAAACCATTAAACTTCATTACTCACAACTAATAACCAGAAGTCCTATCCATCCACATCGTTTTCTCTATTTCCACTATGCCCACGAACAGCTGTGGGGCTACTAAGCAACGCACCCATCCACTCCAGCTGGGCCCGAGAACAGCTCTGACTCAGACCCGGACTGTCGGGAATGTTCCCATGGGGAAAGGACTTCCACTTCTGGCCGAGACGGGAGAACTAAGCATTGTTTTCCTGCCTGAAACAACTGACAAACGTGATGAAACGTAGGCCATGATGGTTTTCAGATCCTGGACATCAGGCTGCCCGAGACAGCGATCCCTGAGAGCTTCCTGACTGCCCCTGCTCACTGCCTGAAGTTCCCAGGCAATGGGGGATGGGTAAAATAGCACTGAGATTCTGAGACCAAGGCAGAGAGAAACCACAGAACTGAGGATCAGAGAGGACACAGCCACACAGAGCAAGCTGAAGAGACCCACAGAGGGCTGCTCCCGCCCAGTGCATGTGTGTGCAAGGAAACCAGAGGCTGGGACAGCACCACTCATAAGGAGCAGAGGGAACAATCACTGGGGGGCACTCAGGGCCACAAATGGTTTGCTCTTCCCAATAGCCAGGGTGGAAAGGCTGGTAATTCACGGGCATCAGACCCACTACTCAGAGGGCATTGCCCAGTGGTGAGACCAAATCAGCCCAAACTGAAGGCTACTTTGACCCTGACTTAGCATAAAAGCCCCACAAGGACCAAAGTGTGTCAAGTACCTCAGCTGTGCACCAGAAAAAAGCTCAAGAGTATTTGTAGAGATACAAGTATAACTAGCACCCAACAAAATACAATTCACAACATCCAATAAAAAATTATCGGGACAGGCTGGGCACAGTGGCTCATGCCTGTAATCCCAGCACTTTCTGAGGCCGAGACGGGTGGATCACTTGAGGCCAGGTGTTCAAAACCAGCCTGGGCAACACGGAGAAACTACATCTCTACCAAAAATTTTAAAAATTAGCTGGGTGTAGTGGTGTGGTGTCTGTGGTCTCAGCTACTCAGGAGGCTGAGGTGAGAGGATCGCTTGAGCCTGGGAGGTTGAGGCTGCAGTGAGCACCACTGTACTCCAACCTGAGCGACACAGTGAGATCCTGTCTCTATGGGAAAACAAAACAAAACAAAAAACAGAAGAAACTTAAAAGCAGCCAGAGGAAAAGAGACAAATTGGAAACTAAAGGAACAAGGATTAAGTTAACCTACAATTCTTTTTTTCTTTTTTTTTTTTCTGAGACGGAGTCTCGCTCTGTCGCCCAGGCTGGAGTGCAGTGGCCGGATCTCAGCTCACTGCAAGCTCCGCCTCCCGGGTTCATGCCATTCTCCTGCCTCAGCCTCCCGAGTAGCTGGGACTACAGGCACCCGCCACCTCGCTCGGCTAGTTTTTTTTTTTTGTATTTTTTAGTAGAGACAGGGTTTCACCGTGTTAGCCAGGATGGTCTCGATCTCCTGACCTTGTGATCCACCCGTCTTGGCCTCCCAAAGTGCTGGGATTACAGGCTTGAGCCACCGCGCCCGGCCAAGTTAACCTAGAATTCTATACCCAGTGAAAATTTATTTCAAAATGAAGACAAAGTAAAGACTTTTTCTGACATGCAAAAGAAACAAGAACACATCACCAGCAACCCCACACTACAAGAAACTTTCAGTTCTTTCAGGAGGGAAGAAGATGATCTCCGACGGGATGTACAACAAAAAGCAAGGAAGAGCACCTGGTGAGGTGAACATGATTTTTTCCAGTCATTTCAACTGTTCGGCTGGGCGCGGTGGCTCACGCCTGTAATCCTAGCACTCTGGGAGGCCGAGGCAGGCGGATCACGAGGTCAGGAGATCAAGACCATCTTGGCTAACACGGTGAAACCCCGTCTCTACTAAAAATACAAAAAATTAGCCAGGCATGGTGGCGGGCACCTGTAGTCCCAGCTACTTGGGAGGTTGAGGCAGGAGAATGGCGTGAACCCGGGAGGCAGAGGTTGCAGTGAGCCGAGATCGCGCCACTGCCCTCCAGCCTGGGCGACAGAGCGAGACTCTGTCTCAAACAAACAAACAAACAAAAACTGTTCAAAGCAAAAAAGCCAAACCACAGCAAGTCAAAGCCAACAAAATACTGGGTGACTTCTTCAAGAGAAGTAAACTGTATGACAATAACATCACGAAGATCGACAGGAGGGGAAATGCAAGTATATTCCTGCGGATAGTTCTTGCACTACACTGAACCCAACAGAGCACCACTTGCAGACAGACTGTAAGGGAAGATGTGTACTGTAATCCTACAAGCAGCCAGTAAACCACAATGACAAAGAGAGTAAATAAGCCATCAGTCATCAAAGGACTCAACCCACAAGGCGGCAGATAAATGGGAAAAAGAGATAAATGAGCAAACATCATGAACAGAAAACAGACAGCAAGATAGCAGATTCAACGCCAGCCCCACCAGCACTGGCGCACAGAGTGAACGTTTCCCCAAAACACAGGAGTCCTGCTCTCTGACCCATCTCTGACTCAGTGGGTCAACCTGAGTAAGGCATTCCCCGTCTCTGGACCTCATGGCCCCAACTATGAAATGACAAGGTGGAACCCACACGCTCGAGGTTCCCATCAGACTATGACGTCCTGTGGTTTAGACCACACAAATGGAGGAGTCGAGACTCTGCCTGAATGTGTCAGGGCCAAAGGGACAAAAGACTCTCCTCACAGAAACACAGACGCCACTTCCCATATCACAGCTGAAGCCAATGATGACGTCATTCTACCTTACCATCAAATTAATCATCCTTACAAGGACATTTCTTCTGACAGACAAAACCCAAATGAGAGGAGGCGCCATACTAAGCTTGTACGTCCCCATCCCTGGGCAGTGCCATCCGCCCTGGAGCTTGTCACAGCAGCCTCTGCATGCTTCAGTCAAGTAGCCGAGTGGTGTCCTGCCCCTCTGGCCTTCCTACGTCCTCCTGTTTTCGTCCAGAGCTGAGACCCACAGGCAAGGCCAACTCTATCACTCACGCCTCGGCTGAATGTCACTTCTTCAGCGAGGTCTGCTGAAGCTGTCTCCCGAATCTAAACATGGTCTCCCCAACATACTGATAGCGTACTCTAACCTTCCTTAATAGGCTCATCACAACACATATGTGTTTATTTCTTAAACGGTCTTTTTCCCATCAGACTAAAAAATCTGTGATGACAGTGACCATGTATGTTTACTTCTGCTTAATCATCAGTGTCTGAGTGAAGTCAAAAAAGTAACTGAAGAAACGGGTTATTCATGGTTATAAGAATTTCCTAAGCCCTTGTTGAATACACAGACTGTTAAGAGAAAAACTGAACTAAATGCTTTCTCTGGGTCCTGTCTGCTTCTTAAGCAATGAAACATTAACCAACACCTGATCCGGTGACACAGACCTAGACAAAGGAACAGCTCCTGTAGCCAGAAGGCTGTGTCGGACAGGCCCCGCTCTGCCTGGAATCAGGGCACCGTCCAGACACTAAATGGTGAGTCTTCTTCTTTGGAAGCCACTCCCCAGAGGCACCCAGGAGACCAGGGGAGTGCCAACTGCTTATCAGAAGACTCTTGGTTAAGTGCGGTGGCTCACGTCTGTAATCCCAGCACTTTGGGAGGCCGAGCAGGCAGATCACATAGGTCAGGAGTTGGAGACCAGCCTGGTCAACATGGTGAAACCTCATCTCTACTGAAAATACAAAAATTAGCCAGGCATGGTGGTGGGTGCCTGTAATCCCAGCTACTCAGGAAGCTGAGGCACGAGAATCACTTGAACCTGGGAGGCGGTGGTCGCAGTGAGCCAAGATCACACCACCACACTTTGGCCTGGGCAACAGAGCAAGACGCGGTCTCAAAAAAAAAAAAAAAAAAAAAAAAAGAAGACTCTTACATTAATTCATTCCAAACAGTGGAATCATTTTAAATTGTCCTCCTCAACTTCTTTTGGAAAGCTGCTGAATTGTACTATTTTTCTCCTGCCCCCATAAGCAGCATCTTAGTGATTTTTGAACCACGATCATGTCAGACTATATACTTAAAATGCTAAATTATATGAAAGTCAATTATTCATGTCATTTTTTTTTTTTTTTTTTTGAGACAGTCTCACTCTGTTACCCAGGTAGGAGTGCAGTGGCACAATCTTGGCTCACTGCAACCTCTGCCTCCTGGGTTCAAGTGATTCTCCTGCCTCAGCTTCCCAAGTAGCTGGGACTACAGGCACACACCACCACGGCTGGCTAATTTTTTGTATTTTTAGTAGAGACAGCGGTTAGCCATGTTGGCCAGGTTGGTCTTGATCTCCTGACCTTAGGTGATCTGCCCGTCTCAGCCTCCCAATTTATTCTTAAGGGAAAAAAACTGATCATGTCAGCTTTAAGTTTTGCTTAGGACAAAAGACCATAAGTCTCTTTGAGACCAGTTAGAAAGAACCCCAAGAACATTGAGATGGAAGCTGTTTATACCGCTGTTCTGAGCACTGCTGTGATATGACCAACCACGTGCCCTGCTCGGCACCCTAGTTACTGTGAGTCAGGAAATAAGGTGCACTGCACAAGACTGGGCGAGCTTTGTTGCTGTCCTTTTTTTTTTTTTCAGATGGAGTCTCATTCTGTCGCGCAGGCTGGGGTGCAGTGGCCAGATCTCAGCTCACTGTAAGCTCCGCCTCCTGGGTTTACGCCATTCTCCTGCCTCAGCCTCCCTGAAGTAGCTGGGACTCCCTGAGTAGCTGGGACTACAGGCGCCCGCTGCCTCACCCGGCTAGTTTTTTTGTATTTTTTAGTAGAGACGGGGTTTCACCATGTTAGCCAAGATGGTCTCGATCTCCTGACCTTGTGATCCGCCCGTCTCGGCCTCCCAAAGTCCTGGGATTACAGGCTTGAGCCACCACGCCCAGCCATTGTTGTCGTTTTTTAGTAAACACAAGGTCTTGCTATGTTCCCTGGCTGGTCTTGAACTCCTGGACTCAAGCAATCCTCCTGCCTCAGCCTCCCAAACTGCTGGGATTATAGATGTGAACCACTGCACCCGGCAGAGTTTCCTTTTTAACTCTGATAATCACAGTGGATGGTATGAGGCAAGGGAAGGCATACCTTCCCATACTTGCTGAAAAGGTTCTTGAGATCCGTAGCTCGTGTTGTGGAGGACAGCCCGCTGACCCACAGGTTCCGACCAGAACTGCTGCCAACACGACCTGGCACGAGAGGGAGATTCTTAGGCATCAACCCAAGGCCTAACAGGAAGCACAACCATTCTTAAGATCGCAGCCCTCTTTAAAAGCCCTAACGACGCCCAATCCCAACTGTTGACTCAAGAATTTAATGCACACACACATGCCAACACACAGAAGGCAGAAAATCTGGACAGCAAAAACTGAGTTTCCTTACTCAAGGAATAATCATGCCCATGTCAGTTATGCACTGAAATGTCTTTTGATGATCAGATCTCATCCAAGACAGCAGTCTCTAAAGTCCTTGAAACAGTCTTCAATGAGCAAAATTATTCCTTTCTTGTGCTTTTCACTATCTCATAAATGACAACCACAACAGAAATATAAAATGCAGATGCTTGCGAACTTCTAAAACTAGTCTCTCAAGAAACCATTAGGTGGTTGATTCCAGTAACCCATAATAAAACAAATTACTGGATCCAAAGTGTGGATATCTGCACGCCCCTCCTCCCAAAATAAGGGATCCAAACATGACTCCCTACCACATAAATTAAATCATACCTTTTTCATCTTTAATGATTGGCTTTATATCTTTTTCTTCCTTAAAAGAGCTAGAGACAAAAGTTAATGTTACTCATACAGGAAAAAAACGAAAGAGAACAAAACTAAAAATATGATTATGTGCTAAAACTGAATACCTACCAGAAAATTAGTCTGAAATAAAATTTTAACAGACACCTCTGCAAGCTTATATTGGAAAATCTGACCCCAAAAATACAATGTCAGATTTGTAAAAGTCAATTCGATTTAGCTGAAGATAACGATTAACAATTTAAGAACACAACCATGATAGGTTGAGAAAAAGAAAAGGAATTGAATCACCCATTAAAAACACACAGAGAAACAAAACATTCTTTAGAAGCAAAACTACAATTTCGTCAGTCTGGCTGGCCAATTGCAGAAAAAAACAGCTTATGTGTGTCATTAAATGACCAATGAAAAGGAGATAGCGTCTGGTCTAAAACTGAGAAAAAACAAACCTCATTTTCTGATCAGCGCCCTCACTGGTTGAGGACTCTTTAGGAGCCGGAGGGACTTCATTACAAGCTTCAAAATCAAACTTCCTCCCGTCTTCTTTGCTATCTCTGGCTTCTGGGCTTGCGGCTTCCGTGGGTGCTTCCGCGAGCTCCTCGCTAGAGGCCTCCGCGAGCTCGGAGGCCGCACTACTCTGCTCAACTGCCGGCTCTAGCCCTACAGGCTCACAGTCCGTCCTCTCGCCATCGCCTGGCTGCTCCGCGGGCTCCCTTTTCACTACCGCTAACAGGCTGTCTGCCTTGCTCGACTGAGCGTGTGCTGTTGACTCGCTGGCCAAATCTAAATCACCCTCTTCCGGATGGGCGCTGTCAAATAGGTCCTCTTCCTCCGCAAGCTTTCTGTCTGGCCCCACGCTACTTGTGTCCTGTGCAAATGGCTGCTCCAGCTCGGAACTTTCTTCTTTTACTGGCTCAGATTTACAAGTTTCCCCCAAAATGTCGAGTATTTTCTCATTTTCTACGGATTTAACAGGAATAGAATGGCACAAGGTTTAATTACCAGGGAAATAAAGCAATCACAAATGTGGAACTGGCACGGCTGCCACACTAACACGAAGAGAACTGCTAGCTACACAGAGATTGGAAAACCCGCGGGTACACAAAGTTATACTGGTTACACTACCTGCGCTGCGACCGCCTCTAGGTAAGCCTCTACGCTACACGGAAGAGAAAAGGCCCCCACAGATTTAAAAACCTACAACCACGCGGCTGCTTCTCAACAGTCTTCTTCGAGTTTTTGTTCAAGTCTGGGTCTTCTGACTGATTTTCCAATGTCCAAGGTGCTGAACCGAATGCAATCACCATTCAACGACAGCTCAATTTCCAAATTTCTTTGAATTTCTTTTAACAGAACAATCCAATATGAAAATCAGAATCTCTTCTGACGGTGGGAGATAAACGCAGTCCGGAAGGGGAATAATATGTTGAAAATTTTCACGAAGAAACTCTGTTTCCTCTTCTGGAATCCAGTCACTTCTCAGGTGGTAAGTGCCCTGACAACAGCTTTTTCCTGCCTTAACTGCGTTAATCAAAACGACTGCAGCAAAATATCACAAGATCTGTTTCATGTGTAGCAACACATGGAGGAATCATGGGGACAGGGGGAATTAAATGCCACTCTACGTGGTTAGAGATGAAAATAATCACTACATTGCACCAAATGTATTTGACCTCAGGAAGCCAGAATGGCTCTTCTACAGATCTGGTGATACGAATGGGTTTCCAATCTCTGATCCTTGTATGATCTGGATTGTCCACCATTAGAGCAATTTACAAGATCATAACACAACTTAAAATATAGACAGCTTTAAAATAATAGCGTGAAAACTTTCAAACCATAACTGTCGTGTTTCTCTTATCAGTACCTGGCTCCAAAAGAGATTCTTCAATGTCCTATTTAAAAAAGAAAAAGCAAATCCACAAGTCACTTTAAACACGGGGCAGATACATTTCACCAACAAATACAGCTTTCAATCATCTGTGAATAAATGCCTGTTTCCACAAAACTTTCTCCTCTCCAAAAAATGTATTCCATGCTACAATAACTTGATGAAAACCAGTTTATTTTGCCAGTTCCTCTGGTAACAGCAGGTCCCTAGTGATAACAGTCTGTCTGATTCTCCCGAGTCTGGGCCTCGCACAGACGTGCCACTCACCCCACGACCAAGCTGACCTAGTGGCTGCTGCAGCTGGCAAAGACCCCCTTTGTCAGAGGAGAGGTCACAGTGGATTTAGGAAAAAAATACTTTTCCCAACATAAACTTATTTGTAACTGAAACCTGTTAAAACAAAATGATCTCTCTGCTCTGCTGAAAACCTCTTCCAACATCTGGCTCACTTAGGACAATAGGTCCAATCCTTCTGGTAGCCCAGACTCAGCGAGGTGGGCCCAGCTGCTCTGCAACACCCTCTGGCTTCTCCCCAACCCTGTGTGCTCCCCTCTCTCTTCTGCATCAGAGCCACCCCCCACCCTTTCTGCTCCAAATTCTTCTTTCCCTCTTCAACCTATCCGTCAGACCTCAATTCAGACATAACTTCCTCTGGGAAGAGTTCCAGGCACTTCTGAAGTCCAACCACCACAACTGCTCCCTCATCACACTTCTTTCTCCCTTCTGGTTACATACTTGGTTTGATCCCACTGCCCCTGCTAGATGGCCAGCCCTGAAACTACTTCTGTTCTGCTAACCTCTTAACCCCAGTATCCAGCACAATATCATTTCCTTATACATACACACTGCTCTTTCACTGTGGAACATCAACCACTTGTTTAACATTCCCAGTGATGCAGAACCAGATGGTAACTTACCGGAGTTACTTTGAAGTTCAACGATGAAGTTTCCGAAGTGTTCTTGAATCCTTCCCCATCCACCTGAAAAACAAAATGGAAGATGACTTTGTGGAAGCTGGAGCTGTGAAAACCAAGGCCAACACCTCGCTTAGGCAACCTGTGTGTCTGTTTCCCTCACAGCACCTTTTGCCATCTAAAAGTCTACTGTTGGGTCATTCAGTTCAGCGCTTGCCTCTCCGCCAGAACACACACTCCACGCCTCTGCTCCACCAGTGTCTCTGGCAGTGGCCTGCAGGGGGGTATGCTGCCCTGTCTGTACTGGGTGAATGAACGAATCAATTTCCCAGGCAGTTTCTAAGTACTGGTGATTAACACATAACCCTCCAACCACAGGATTTCTAAAGCAGAACTCAAAAATGATAAACTGTGCTCCTCCAATTTCACCTGGCAGCAATACTCTTAAGGTAACACTCACCGGGCACTTTCTCCTAGCCTACTTTATTCATTCATTCGTTTGAGACGGAGTTTCGCTCTTGTTGCCCAGGCTGGAGCAATGGCGCGATTGGCTCACCGCAACCTCCGCCTCTTGGGTTCAAGTGATTCTCCTGCCTCAGCCTTCCGAGTAGCTGGGATTACAGGCATGTGCCACCATGCCCGGCTAATTTTTTGTATTTTTTAGTAGAGACAGCGTTTCACCATGTCCAGGTTAATCTTGAACTCCTGACCTCAGGTGATTCACCCGCCTCAGCCTACTGGAGTGCTGGGATTACAGGCGTGAACCACCACGCCTGGCCCTCCTAGCCTACTTTATTAAAAACAAACATTTAACTTGGTCATTTTCTCTCTTTACTACATGCCAAACAAAAGAAAAACTTATCACCAAGTTTTACTAAATTTGAAGCTCTTTTTAAGTGAACTACAAAAAGATCACTCCCAAATATTTTCTTTTTTCCTTTTCTAGATTTGAACCCATGACCTGGATGCCTCCATTAACTGAGAAGTACACACTCTGAAAATAATAAACACACAGCAGCACCAGGCTGAGAAAGGCAGCTAATCAGTTCCTCAGTGCTGCCCTAGATCAAAGGAGGATAAATTTGGAGGCAATGACTTTTGACCATAAGGTTTAAGGTTCAGTCCTACGGAGGCATTTCCACCCCCAAGCTAAAAGCTGCAATGCCTTAAGGAAGTAAAACCACCTACTGGGCACGTGACGTCAGATTAAAATGAAGATCAGCTCGAAGACAGTGATGGCTTGTGGTATTTGAATAGCCCCACCAGAGAGCTCTATGCCAAAACACTAGAAGTGAAAAGCTGGGAAAGCCCTAAGCAAAGGTCCTCCTTTACATACAAGGATGCTCAGTCAGTCCCTTTGGGGAGCATGGTTGGTACTTGTCTTCACTGTACTTTACATTTTTTAATGTAACTGCTTAACCTTGCTTAAAACATTAACAGGCCAGGCGTGGTGAATCACACCTATAATCCCAGCACTTTGGGAGGCCAAGGCAGGCGGATCACTTGAGGTCAGAAGTTTGAGACCAGCCCGGCCAACATTATGAAATCCTGTCTCTACCAAAAAATATAAAAAATTAGCCCGGTGGCTGGGCGCAGTGGCTCAAGTGTGTGATCCCAGCACTTTGGGAGGCCAGGGCAGGCAGATCACAAAGTCAGGAGATGGAGACCATCATGGCCAACATGGTGAAACTCCATCTCTACTGAAAATACAAAAAAATTAGCTGGGCGTGGTGGTGCGTGCCTGTGGTCCCAGCTACTCAGGAGGCTGAGACAGGAGAATTGCTTGAACCCGGGAGGCAGAGGTTGCAGTGACCTGTGATCTTGCCACTGCACTCCAGCCTGGGTGACAGAGTGAGACTCCTCTCAAAAACAAACAAACAAGCAAAAACCAAAAAAACACAACATTAAGAGGAATATCTCCATGATGAGATTAGAAACCATTTCTGAGCTGGGTGCGGCATTACACCTGTAATGCTAGCACTCTGGGAGGCTGAGGCGGAAGGACTGCTTGAGCTCAGGGGTTCAAGATCAACCTGGGTAACCTAATGATCTCTAAAAAAAAAAATTTTTTTTTAATTAGCTGGGCATGGTGGTTCAGCTAGTCTCAGCTCTGCAGGATTGCTTGAACCTGGGAGGCTGAGGCTGCCGTGAGTTATGATCACAACACTGCACTCCAGTCTGCACAAGCGAGCAAGACCCTGTCTAAATAAATAAACCGTCTTTGTTTCTTAAAACTATTTTTTACAGGGAAAAAACTTACTGGGCACTGTGGCCTGTGCCAATAAGCCCAGCTAGTCGGGAGGATCACTGGAGCCCAAGAGTTCAAGACCGGCCTGGGTAACAGTGAGACCCCATCTCAAAAAACGAAAATCTTTTATGTCAGAGCTTTCTATTTTATAACTTACCACATGCTTTCAAAGTGTCTCCCAGCCAATTATAAAAACACTCCCCAGTACTACAGAAAAGCTATCTATTAGTTAATCCCTGACCTACACAGCGTTTAAATGGACATGGTTTAACAGCAGGGTTTAGACACTGAACTATGTGTTCACGGTGGTTTAGCTGTGTTCTCCCTCACATGAGCAGCACGCAAGCGCCAGGTGCCTCGGGGCTACGGGCACAACCCGCTGTGTCTCCAAGTTACCTACAGCATGCTCTGGGAGCTGAGCCGGGAGCTGTCTCAGCTGTGCAGCCACGTATTCTTTACTATCACAAAAGGAATCGAGAAGACTGTCCGCGCCATCCTCCCCAAAATCTGGAGCACTGCTATTCTCTACTTCAGTTTCGTCTAGCACACTCATGTCCATCATGCCCATATTCTGTAGGTTCTCCAGACTTGCTTCCATGTCCTCCTGTAAAGAGGAAAAACAGTCGTTAATGACCACCTGGACCAGGACAGGGAGCTGCTGCTTGTCGTCTCTACCCTGACATCACTTACCTGCCCGTCTCTGGAATCATCTTCCAGGCCGTTATCTTCTGTGCCTTCCTCCTCCATCTTCAGTCCTAATTACAGAATAATTGTTCAATCAGATAACACTCAAGTTCTACCTCATAATTAGTTTATACAAAATAGATTTCAATCTTAGAACAGAACACACTACAAGAGAAACTAAGTCTCCCCTCTCCTGTCACACATAATTTTGTCTCAATTTGTTTTCTTTTTTTTTTTTGAGATGGAGTCTCACTGTGTCGCCCAGGCTGGAGTGCAAGTGGCATGATCTCAGCTCACTGCAACCTCTGCCTCCCGGGTTCAAGCGATTCTCCTGCTTCAGCCTCCCCAGCAGCTGGGACTACAGGCGTGTACCACCATACCCAGCTAATTTTTCTATTTTTAGTAGAGACGGGGTTTCACCATATTGGCCAGGCTGGTCTCGAACTCCTGACCTCGTGATCCACCCGCCTCGGTCTCCCAAAGTGCTGGGATTACAGGCGTGAGCCACGCCGCCCGGCCTCAATTGGTGTTCTAAGTAATACATCAATAGGGAGATGAAAATTAGGATTCCTGTTAGATTATCAGAGTAGTCTGATTTACCACAAAATATCTAAAAGTTTCCAAATATTTCAAAAACACTCCAAATCTAAGAAAAAAATCACAAAAAAATGAACAAAGGATAAAAACAGGCATTTTGAACCAACAACGACAAAAAAATACAATACCCATCTAGTAACCAAAGAACTGCAACATAAAATATTGAGTTAGTGATTTGCTGGCTCTCCCTATATTCTACCCATTTCAAGTAGGTCTTTGTCATTTTTCAGCTCAAAAACTTTTTCCCCCCAAGGCAAAAGGCAAAGGCTGCCATAAAGTTGAGAATCATCCTGGGTTTTGTGACCACAAAATAACTATTTGATAGAATTCTGCTAGGTATTGCAAAAGGAGGCTGGAGGGGATCAAGAGAGGAAACCTTGAGAATAAACTTGAGGCTCCATATGTATCAAAAACCTTACTAATGTGCATACCCTTTATTCCAGGAATTTGAGTCTTAGGGTATCTGACAAGGAGTTCGAAACATAGATATCTGTCCTATTGTACCTGTTAGACACCCAAAAGGGAAACAAATTACAGCACATTTTCATTCAGATGTGGTTCACAACCGGGGGGAATGGCTGGCAATGTCTGGAGACACTGTTGGTTGTCATGACTTGGGAGAATGCCATTAGCATCAGCAGCTAGTGACACTGGTCATGACCCTACAATGCAAAGGATACTCCCCAACCACAGAGAATTATTCGGCCCAAATTGTCAATAGTGTCAATACTGAGAAACCCTGTGGGACACCATCCAATGTCTCACAATGTTTAAAGAATGTATGCTTTTAAAGAATATTTAATGAAACAGAAAAAATGCCCACAGTGTGGGCACGGTGGTTCACACCTGTAATCCCAGCACGTTGGGAGGCTAATGAAGGTGAATCGCTTGAGCCCAGGAATTAAGAGACAAGTTCGGGCAACACAGTGAGACCTCATCTCCATCAAAAATACAAAAATTAGTCAGGCATGGTGTTATGCACCTGTACTCCCAACTACTGGCGAGGGTGAGGTGGGTGAGTGCTCTGGGCCTGGGAGCTTGAGGCTGCCACGATCATGCCACTGCCCTCCACTCTGGGCAACAGAGTAAGACTGTGTCTCTCTCACACACACACCCATAAAGAAAAATCAAACAGAAAAAAAGATACACGTTTCTTAAAAGCCGGTGTCTATTTGTATCCATGTGAGCATATATGCGAGGATATGTTTATAAAATCCGGGTGGATAAGGCTAAGATAATCACCAACAATAGTTAAAATACTCAGAGGTAAGATTAGAGATAATTTTATTTTCACATGCATACTTTTTACATTTTCCAAATTATCTAAAAGTATTACTTCCAAAAATTGTTCAAAAAAGAAAATTAAACATAAAAAACCTGCAGGGTCTACAACTTAAGAGTCTCACTCACCACTGTTATCAATAATCACTCAAGAAATGCAGTTTAATTGCATGTCTCGCAACGTGAGCTTTTTCCAGTCTATCACTTAAGACGCCTAACAACGCTAGCAGGTTTTATGATCTGCGTTTGACACACGAGAATTTGGTTGGGCTCCAAAGCTGGCACTCTGAAACTCAGCTGTCCCACTTCCCATGACATCTAAACACAGCATTTCCTTTTGAAATACGTTGTCTAAAACTGTTTGGTAATTGCACCCAATTTCTAGGCCCTAAATGGTAGCCTGCAGTGCCCACATAGGACGGAAATAGGAGAAATGCTGACCAAGGAGCATCACCGAAAAGCTAATGTGGCGTAGACAGGCGACGCCCCAATCCCCAGCACCTGGCATTGGCCAACGAAAAGCTGCCGCTGTCAGGGACACAGATGTAAGAAAATCCAACTTTAATCCCACATGGCATCTAAAACTTAAATTTTTAATCCAAGTTTTATTTTTTCCAAACCCACCTACAATGTTGCCTAGGACTCCTAATTTTGGTGAAGACACTTACTCTGATTTATAATGAGGACACTTTCTCTCAACAAGTTTGGCTGCTTCAATTCTTGCAACAAAGCAGTTACTGGTGAGTTCCCAGAATGAGTCCAACTTTGGACTCAACTGAACGCTGCTGCATAGTTCTCGAAAAGAAAAGTAATTGAGTGTCTCCTGATCTAACAGCTGTATGTAATAACAGGCCCCAACTGTAACCACAAAGTCCTAAGGCACTTGCGCTTTATCCATTAGCCAGGTGCCCTGACACCTCTAGAGAACATCAGCAGCTCAGGATGGAAGATGAGGCCCGCAGGGGATGAGCTCCACCTGAAGACCTGGGCTCTCTCTGGGCTTGGTTACTTCTCTGAAAAAGGAATGGGAAGCTATCAGAAGCCCTTCTAATCCTCACTAGAGCTGAGGCTACATACATCATTTTTAAAGCAACAGACGAACTTTATCATCCAAGCTTTCCTGTCAAAACACTAACTCCAAGTAGTTTTGAATCGACCTAAGCTTTAATCTAGGCATTCAGGCAGGTCTTCAAAGCACTCAGCTAAAGTTTAGTTTTTCTAATGATGCAAAGATCATTAGAAATGATCCCTGTTAGGCCAGGCACGGTGGCTCATGCCTGTAATCCAAGCACTTTGGGAGGCCCAGGCGGGTGGATCACCTGAGGTCAGGAGTTCGAGACCAGCCTGGCCAACATGGTGAAACCACGTTTCTACTAAAAATACAAAAAATTAGCCAGGCATGGCAGCGGGCGCCTGTAATCCCAGCTACTCGGGAGCCTGAGGCAGGAGAATCGCTTGAACCCGGGAGGCAGAGGTTGCAGTGAACCCAGACGGCACCACTGCACTCCAGCCTGGGCAACAAGAGCGAAACTCCATC